>NC_050091.1:11828012-12033937 GCF_009764565.3 Dermochelys coriacea
GCCCAGCCTGTAACCCCTTCCTCCCCAGTGCTCTGGAGACACGGGAGCCCCCACAGGCAGGGGTGTCTGGAGTCCCTTCCTCTGGGCCCATAGACCCTCCAACACCTCGGCCCAACCAGGGCCCCAGGGTACGGTCCCCCTTGGAGGGGGCCTAATCCACCACTGTCTGGAGCCCAGATGGAACACGGGGAGCACTTTCTCTGGGAATTAAAGGGAAGAACGCCCCCGGGGTGGGCTCTGAAACCAGCTGAGGAAAGTGTCTATAAGAACAGAGGCCTAGTGGGTGAGAGCTGGGGAGATGGAGTGAGGACTCTTGGGTTCTTTCTGGGCTGGGGGGAGGATGTCTAGTGGGTTAGAGTGGGAGGGGAGGGGCTGGGAACCAGGACTCCTGGGTTCCCATCCCTGATGCCCTTTGTTATAGGGAAGGCAGAGTTTGGGATTTATTCAGACTCCCCTCACTGTGTGGGGCAGGGTGTGTGTATTTCTGTCCCTGCCCCCACCTCATAGACTTCCTCTGGCCCCATGGCTCGGGTCTGGCATTGACCAAGGCCTTTGCTTCATGGCCTCTGTGGCACCAGCTGTCACCGCCCTTTCCCCCAGTGGGGGCTCTGCTAATGAGGCTAATCTGTCACTGACCCCCCATCATCATCAGTTGCCCAGCCTGAGCCCAGATGGATGGAGGTAAGGTCTCAGCTGGCGGGGGGGGGGGGGAACAAAGGGGAGAGAAATAAAGGGGAGACAGACAGAGGAGAGGAACAAAGGGGAGAGGACTAAAGTGTCTGGAAAACACCCACCCCCATTTCTCACCAACACCACTGAAGTCCCAGCCCTGCTCAGCTCAGCTTCCCTGCAGGTTTGTTGTAAGCACAGCAAAAATTACATCCCAGCCCCCCGCCCCTTCCCCCAAGTACTATGGGTTCATACCCCTAGCCACTAGAACCAGGACTTGTCCCCCTGCCCCTGAGTGCCGTGGGATCTGTGCCCCCCATAGATCCATGCCCTGGGATTCGCTCTTACCACTGTTCTAGCTGCACATTGGGGGCAGGATCCGAGCACCGATCCGGGAGCCTGGGTCCCACTGGGCAGTCTCTAGAGATGGGGGTGCAGAGTGGGGCTCTTAGAAGGAGTTGGGGAGAGTGCATGCAATTGTATCCAAGCAGGGGTTGTTTTAATGCAAGCATGCAGGTGCGTTTCCCTGTGCAAGCCTGAGCATGCAAACACACCTGAGAGTCTACAGCCGGAGGGGTGTGCATGGAAGTGTGTGTGTGCTAATCTTTGAGTGGGCGTGTGAGTGTTTGAGTGTGCAATGGCTGGTATGCAGGGGGCTGGTCCTCTGGCGCTTGGCTAGTGTACCCTGCCAGCAAAGTGGGGCTGAATTGTGTGTGTGATGGGGTTAGGAGGGCACAGGGTGTGCAGGCCAGCATGTGTGTCTGTCTGCAAACCTGCAAGTGTGTTAGTGTTTGTGTGTGTGTGTTTGTGTTACACGCTCAACCAATGTGAGGCCCTTGTCACATGGCCTCTTACCCCAGGCAAGCCTCTCATCACCCAGCCAGTTCCAGGCAGGAAAACAAGTCAAGGGTCCCACCTCAGTCTGTGCCAAGTGCCTGCCCATGCCCCCTCACCTCAGTGCCGTGGCGGGGCCTTCCTGCCTTTCCAGCCCATAATCTCCCCTGCATCGTGGTGATGCCTCTGTCCCTCCTGGGTCACTTCCTTCCGTCTGTCCCACCCCTAGGGTCTGTCTTTCTGTCTCCCTCCCGGGTCTGTCTCTCCCAGCGTGTCCCTGGCGCTGAGTGTTCCTGGCACTTGTCTGTGCCGGATCCCCCCGCCCAAGGGGTTTTATCCTGGAACAAAGACCCAGCTTAGCAGGACCCGCCTGGAATCTCAAACAGCTGCTGCTGGCTGACGCTGCTTCCCCACCTCCTCCAGCTCCTCCTACTGCCCCCTTCACCCCCTTGCTTCTCCTCCTAACCCTCCCTACTCCTTTTGCACCCGCACTTCTCCCCTCTTTACCCCCACTCCCTTCACCCCTTGCTTCTCCCCCTTTACCCCCCCACTCCTTACACACCTCTCTTCTCCCCCCTTTACCACCCCCACTCTCTACATGCCTCGCTTCTCCCCCTACCCCCCCACACCCTTTGGACCAGCCCTTCTTCCCCTTTTACCCCCCCACTCCCTACACGCCTCCCTTCTCCCCCAATTCCCCCCACTCCTTACATGCCTCCCTTCTCCCCCCCCTTTACCCACCCTGTGATTGGGGTCCTAATGGGGAGCCAGCTGTGGTCACTCAATTAGAGTGAACTGCAAAGAATGGGGCAGCCAAACACCAAAAAGCTGGTGGATATTCCAATACTTAGAGTCACCAAGCCAGCATAAAACACCATCTTTATTACTTTACTGGTTACTCAGAAGTCCTAACACCACAGTTCCCTTAAAGTGATCCAGCCTCAGGCTTCCATCCAGGTACCCACATCAAATATGATGAAAATTTCTGTAAATCTTATTTCATCATATAAAAGAAAAGGTTCTACCAATCCCAAAGGATTGGACACATTACCTCCCAGGTTAATGAACGTTTCAGATCTTACCCAAATACGTGCTACAGCCAATTCTTATTAACCAAACTACTGGGACCTCAGTCTTGCGACTCAAACTTCCCCTGATGAAGCTTAAGCAGACCTGAGATGACAAATCAGGACCCAAGGATCTTTTATACAATTTCATGTCCTCTTTGACAAGTTGGGATTTCCTTGTAGAACAAAAGGTAATCAGGATGACTTTGAAGGCGGTCCATCACTGGTACTTAGCTATACGAATTAACATAGGGCCATTTGCTTTTTCCTCCACCATTCCCAGCATAGTTCAAAGAGAAATTAATACCAAGATATCCCGTGTTTACAATTCATTTAAATGTTAGGATCTTCTTTTGACCTCTGAACTATCAGAATACAGCACAGACAGGGACTGATGAGTACATTGCTGACCCCACTCAGACAAATGTAAATATATAAAAACACAAACATTATCTTGTATTTAAAGTACTGCATGGGATCTTTTCAGGGGGGATAAGGCAAAGCGCCACATTTATTGGTAATCCATGTATCAAACAACACTGTCTCATATGCATATGATAGATATTACACTCCTGCTCTCACATACACATACAAGCATACTCTGTCTTGTTGTTGTTACCAAATAGTTGCTCCCTTTAACTTCACTGGTCAGGTGAGTTAGATGTGGGAGGGGTGGAGCTGGGCTTCTGTCGATCCGGATCGATACTCCCATGTTGACAGGATCGATGCTCCGATGTTGACAAGACGAGACCCAGGGCCCTCTGCAAGACACCTTACATTTATAGCAGCTTCCCTCTCATGCAAATGCAAAATCTGTGTCTGAATCAGTTGGTCATCTGTGGCTCTTCCTTCTGGGTATTGTCTTAATGCTGCCACATTTATTTTCAAAGAGGGTGTTTTCAAAAGAAGGTGCTAGCTTCTAACCCCCAAGGCCATCAATATGTCTGATCTTCTTTAATGAGCCCACTTGACAAGTTTTATTGTTCTTAAGTCTGGCTTCCATCCCTCTCCAACTGTTGCAACTGTCAGGAGATGCTGCCTTCCACGCCTCACTCATTTACACCTCATTCATTCAACAGGGCAATTGATTAAAAGAGGGGAAATCTTGTTCTACTCCTAGCGAAAAGACATTTTTCTTCCACCTTAACTATCCTTAGGTGCTATAACATTATACCAAGGCTCAATACAAATATAAGGATTTGATACAAGTTCCTATATCAAAGGACTTGATACATAGTTGCATGAAAATAGAGGTTTTATATTGAAAGACTTAATACAAGGTTATATGAAGAGGCATAATACAAAGTCATATGAAAATGATACACAGTTATGCGAAGATGCTTAATGCAGAGATTTATCTACAATCTCCCCACATGTCTTCTGTGGGTTATTTATTTTGCAGGATGTTTAACCCTTTTTAGTCACGCATCACACCACGAATGTGAGACTGGTGTGGAAGGGCAAAATTACAGCTCCTAGATACACCTTAAGGACCTTCCAACATTGATTTAAGTTGTGTTTACATTGAATTATTTGTAAGGCCAAATTATTGATGCATGCTTTGGCCCTAGCCAAAAACTTAGTCCATACTTTGTGAAACATTTTAGTGATTCCAGGATTTGGTCGATGTGTTAATTTAACATAGCCATTAATGTTTTTCAAAGGGCACTTACTCTGACATTCAGCCATGACGGCTGTGAGGTGTTGTACCTCAGTTTCCCTTTGTATACTTCAAGCTTGTAGTGGTTTTACTCCTATGGAAAGTTTTAGAAATGTGTCTATGCATTACATGTGAAACCCTAACATTATTAGGCTTTTTAATACAAAGTGTGTTCTTGTTGAACCAAACAATGTAATCACAAGGGTTTCTATTATGCACCACTCTTAACATGTTTAAGGGGTTTTTCAAGAGACCAGGGACATTGTACATTTTTACAGTTCTTGGTATCAGCACCACATCACAAAAGTTAACATTAGCATTAACATTAACATCAAATGTATTACAAGTGTACATTCATAATCGTTTTTGTTAGGCCACGCCTTTGGCTCAATATCATTGGGGTTTTGACATTCGTGAGCTGTAGCTCACGAAAGCTTATGCTCAAATAAATTTGTTAGTCTCTAAGGTGCCACAAGTACTCCTTTTCTTTTTGCGAATACAGACTAACACGGCTGCTACTCTTAAACCTAAGGTTAACCTGTGGCTTTCATTAGCATGATAAACTTTTTCCCTTTCTCCCTGTTCCAGAGGCTCAATATCGGAACTCTTTTGCTTCACAGGATCCATTGGCCAGCAGGGTGCGTCCTTTTTCTAACAGCTACAGGCAAATTTTTCTCCCCCCAGTCAGTCAGGTAATTTGCATCAATGCAGACACTAGCCTGTTTACCAGTTTTCAGATCCTCAGCCGTTACCAATTCCAAAGCTGGACTCTGTCTTGAAGAGAGACCATCCATTTTCTCTAGCATGTTAGACTCAAGGTTCATTTTGTCCTTTCCTTACCAACCTCTGCTTCCACATGGAATTGGATGTCAAGTCCACTAAGAGACTACAAGACATATCCAAAATATGTGGAGATGAGAGTTTACCTGCCCTCCCCTGTATTTTTTGGAGATTAACTGCACCTCTGTCCTTCTGCTCTACAGATTCAGCTGTCCAGTCATCCCTCTGAACCTGAGATACAGACTGTTTACTCAAAAGAATCAACATGGAGACAGTCATGTCCCAACACCATTGTCTCCCTGGCAAGCTGGTTAAGTTTATAGGGCTGTTTAAACTCTCTAACAATTTTTATTCCATCTGAAATCTCCTCAAAGCTATCCACAATGGATTTTTTTCAAAGCAAATTCAGTGGATTCATTTTCCTTTGAAAGACTTTGTCCACTAGGCACCAACACACTTTCCTCAGAAGAGACTGTTTACTATCCACCATGGCCCATGAAGAGTCAATGGAAACAATTCCTTTTCACAGACGCCAAAGACTTCACCCAGAAATTCCTTCCTTCTGCAATATCCTGCACTGCAACAGGTTCTTTCTGAGCTTGCTTTATGTCGAGACCCGACTTTGGCACAACAGACAGATCACCAAACTCCTTCTGAGTTTCACAGACATCCAGAATCACCTCTGGCCCCTCAGGAGGATTTTCACAAAACCTCCTTTTGGGTAAATTGCTAGACTTCATAGTCACAAGATTAGAAGCATCCTCTTCCTTGTTACAAGTTTCCACACTGTCAGTGGGTAACCTAGTCCAATCACCTTCATGCTTTCCTTGTGCCCATGCTATGATATCACCCTGATCAGACAAGGTTGTCATATCTTTACCCAGCAACACACTAGCAACAGGCAAAATAGACGCACCAGAATCGCTTGGTCTCTCAGAGATTTTTATGACATCAGCTGGATGCAACCTAGTTGCAATGTCATCATCCCTAGCAAACACAAATTCAGGACCACTTCCTTCCTGGGTTTTAGTTATATTCAGAATTAACTCTGGGTTAACTAATACATTTTCAACCATCATAGGCTGACAGGCTTCTGTATGGTCTACAAATAGAAAAGAGCTGGAGAAACATTCCCCTTTAACAGACAAACAGCTTGGGATCTCATTTCCCTTGTCCAAGCACACAGGGCTGTTCACAGACAACTGCTTGGAGACCGGGGTAGTTCCCTTCATAGGCAAGTCAATACCCCTAACAGACACAGGAACATTTCCTTCACTGACACAATTCTCCGCAGCGGTAACAGGTAAGGGATAGGGATACTCATGTTCCACTAACCTTGAAGGCTGCCTAGGCTCATCTAAACTCTCTTTGCCTTCCCCTCCCTTAACGGATAAACTGCTGTTTCCCACAAATAGTGTATTATTACACGGAGCTACTTTAAGCACATCCCTTTTACCTGGGTTAGGCTTAACTTTCCCAAGCTTTACTAGCCAACAATGTATCGCTCACCAAGACTGTCCTTCCTTCCTCAGTTAGAGATTTAACCTGATCACCAACATTAATTTGCTCTAGAGAAACATTTCCCTGAGCCCTATCTAATGCCAGATTCACTTCTGAGATAACAGAGAGACACTCTGAAATTTCTTCCACATATGCACTGCTTCTCTTCACAGATAAACAGCTATCTTCCTCATACAAACATTTGGAGAAACCTTCCATAGGCAAATCCTTGCCCCTAGTAGACACAGATTCAGAATTATTTCTTTCTTGTGACAGGTTTATGTCATCAACTTGACTGAACAAAGTTTTAATATTATCCCCAATCAAAAGATCCTTGGGCAATAGCTTCCTTACACCAGCTATAACTTCATCTTTAACACCTTTCCATTCAAGATGGGTTCTGGCTAAAGGCACACTTACAGTAAATTCATAGAGGATTACAATATTCACACTCTTATCTGGTAAGTAATCTTCCTCTTTGACAAGATCTGCTTTAACAAGAGTTATGTTAGAAGCTGTAATTTGCCCTAAACAGCTTTTACTATTGACTTTTACATTCTCTGCACAAGTTATGGGGTTACCTTCATCTGAGCTCACAGTAAAAGCATTTACATAAAAGGTGGCAGTGTTGGGATAAATTTGGTTACACAAAAACAACTGCTTAGAGTCAAACAACATACCAACATTGTTCCAAATTGATAGATTCTATCCCCATCTTTGCTGGTGAGAGGAGCTGGTTTTTCAGGATGATACAGTTCCTGTTCCTTTATTCTCTTGAGTTGGAACTTAAGTCTGTCCACTTTTGCCTTAGCTTCTAGTTCCTGCAATCGAACATATGCTATTCTTTGTTCATCTTCAAAACAGAGGCATTCTCTTTCAGCAGCTTCTCCTTCCATAACAGCTATTTTTTGCTTTTGTTCAAGTTCTAGGTGCTGGTTTCTCACTGCAAGCATTTTCGCAGGGTCTGCTTCCTTATCACTGGCAATTTAATAGATTTTTCAGTTCCTGCTCTGGGGCTTTTTGCTTCAAAGACAACCCTCTCTGTAAGCACAATTCTTCCAGGCTCTTTCTGTCAGGATCTTGATCATGGGTCACTCACTGTAACTGATTTTTAACCCTTAAACTCTCCAATATTAAAATTAAATCTTGACAAGCGTGTGGTTCTGATCGAAAAACCCAATTAACCTGTGGTAATGTGTATGCAAGCATGACTACACCTCTGTGACCAGGGTCCTAGTGGGGAGCCAGCTATGGTCACTCAATTAGGGTGAACTGCAAAGAATGGGGCAGCCAAACACCAAAAAGCTGGTGGATATTCCAATACTTAGATTCACCAAGCCAGCATAAAACACCACCTTTATTACCTTACTGGTCACTCAGAAGTCCAAACAACACAGTTCCCTTAAAGTGATCCAGCCTCAGGCCTCCATCCAGGTACCCACATCAAATGTGATGAAAATTTCCATAAATCTTATTTCATCATATAAAGGAAAAGGATCTACCAATCCCAAAGAATCAGACACATTACCTCCCAGGTTAATGAATGTTTCGGATCTTACCCAAATACATGCTACAGCCAATTCTTATTAACCAAACTAAAATTTATTAAAAAACAAGAGAGAGAGAGAGTGGTTAAAACATCATTATACATACAGACATGAGTTCAATTCTTGAGGTTCAGATTCATAGCAGAGATGGTGAGCTTTGTAGTTGCAAAGAGTTCCTTTAGAATTCAGTTCATAGTCCAATGTCCAAATCTCATATTCAGGGCATACCAGCATAACTGAGACCTCAGTCTTGCGACTCAAACTGATGAAGCTTAAGCAGATCTGAGATGACAGAATCAGGACCCAAGGCTCTTTTATACAATTTCATGTCCTCTTTGACAAGTTGGGATTTTCTTGCAGAACAAAAGGTAATCAGGATGACTTTGAAGGAGGTCCATCACTGGTACTTAGCTATATGAATTAACATAAGGCTATATTTCAGAAGGTGGAGAAAGCTACTGGGGGGAGGCTGTTCTAGATTTGATTTTGACAAATAGGGAGGAACTGGTTGAGAGTTTGAAAGTGGAAGGCAACTGGGGTGAAAGTGATCATGAAATGGCAGAGTTCATGATTCTAAGGAATGGTAGGAGGGAGAACAGCACAATAAAGACAACGGATTTCAAGAAGGCAGACTTTAGCAAACTCAGGGAGTTGGTAGGTCAGATCCCATGGGAAGCAAGTCTAAGGGGAAAAACCATTGAAGACAGTTGGCAGTTTTTTCAAAGACATATTATAAAGGGCACAAGAGCAAACTATCCCACTGCCTAGGAAAGATGGGAAGTCTGGCAAGAGACCACCCTGGCTTAACCAGGAGATCTTCAATGATCTAAAACTCAAAAAAAGAGTCCTACAAAAAGTGGAAACTTGGTCAAATTACAAAGGATGAATATAAACAAATAACACAAATATGTAGGGACAAAATTAAAAAAGTCAAGGCACAAAATGAGATCAAACTAGCTAGGGACATAAAAGGAAACAAGAAAACATTCTACAAATACATTAGAAGCAAGAGGAAGACCAAGGACAGAGTAGGCCAGATGCTCAATGAGGGGGGAAAGACAATAACAGAAAATGTGGAAATGGCAGAGGTGCTTAATGACTTTGTTTCGATTTTCACCAAGAAGGTTGGTGGTGATTGGACGTCTAACATAGCGAATGCCAGTGAAAATGAGATAGGATCAGAATCTAAAATAGAGAAAGAACAAGTCAAAAATTACTTAGACAAGTTAGATGTCTTCAAATCACCAGGGCCTGATGAATGCATCCTAGAATACTCAAGGAGCTGATTGAGGAGATAGCTGAGCCATTAGCAATTATCTTTGAAAAGTCATGGAAGACAGGAGACATTCCAGATGACTGGAAAAGGGCAAATCTAGTGCCCATCTATAAAAAGGGACATAAGGACAACCCGGGGAATTACAGACCAGTCAGCTTAACTTCTGTACCCAGAAAGATAATGGAGCAAATAAACAATCAATTTGCAAACACCTAGAAGATAATAAGTTGATAAATAACAGTCAGCACAGAGTTGTCAAGAACAAATCATGACAAACCAACCTGATAGCTTTCTTTGACAGGGTAACAAGCCTTGTGGATGGGGGGGAAGTGGTAGATGTGGTATATCTTGACTTTAGTAAGGCTTTTGATACTGTCTCACATGACCTTCTCGTAAAGAAACTAGGGAAATGTAACCTAGATGGAGCTACTATAAGATGGGTGCATAACAGGTTGGAAAATCGTTCCCAGAGAGTAGTTATTAGTGGTTCGCAGTCATGCTGGAAGGACATAACGAGTGGGGTCCCACAGGGATCGGTTCTGGGGCTGGTTCTGTTCAATATCCTCATCAATGATTTAGATAATGGCACAGAGTGTACACTTATAAAGTTTGCAGACAATACCAAGCTGGGAGGGGTTGCAAGTGCTTTGGAGGATAGGATTAAAATTCAAAATGATCTGGACAAATTGGAGAAATGATCTGAAGTCAATAGGATGAAATTCAAGACAGACAAATGCAAAGTACTCCACTTAGGAAGGAACAGTCAGTTGAACGCATACAAAATGGGAAATGACTCCCTAGGAAGGAGTCCTGCGGAAAGGGATCTGTGGGTCATAGTGGACCATAAGCTAAATATGAGTCAACAGTGTAACAATGTTGCAAAAAAAGCAAATATCATTCTGGGATGTCTTAGCAGGAGTATTGTAAGCAAGACACAAGCAGTAATTCTTCCGCTCTACTCTGCGCTGATTAGGCCTCAACTGGAGCATTGTGTCCAGTTCCGGGCACCACATTTCAGGAAAGATGTGGACAAATTGTAAAAAATCCAGAGAAGAAGAACAAAAATTATTAAAGGTTTAGAAAACATGACTTATGAGGGAAGATTGAAAAAATTGGGTTTGTTTAGTTTGGAGAAGAGAAGACTGAGAGGGGACATGATTATAGTTTTCAAATACATAAAAGGTTGTTACAAGGAGGAGGGAGGTAAATTGTTCTTTTTTAACCTCAGAGGATAGGACAAGAAGCAATGGGCTTAAATTGCAGCAAGGGTGGTTTAGGTTGGATATTAGGAAAAAATTCCTAACTGTCAGAGTGGTTAAGCACTGGAATAAATTGCCTAGGGATGTTGTGGAATCTCTATCATTGGGGATTTTTCAGAGCAGGTTGGACAAACCACTGTCAGGGATGGTCTGGGTAATACTTAGTCCTGCCATGAGTGCAGGGGACTGGACTAGAGACCTCTCGACTGGTCCCTTCCAGTTCTATGATTCTATGATTTGCTTTTTCCTCCACCATTCCCAGCACAGTTCAAAGAGAGATGAATACCGAGATATCCCATGTTTACAGTTCATTTAAATGCTAGGATCTTCTTTTAACCTCTGAATTATCAGAATACAGCACAGACAGGGACTGATGAGTACATTGTCGACCCCACTCAGACATATGTAAATATTGTATGTGTATCTCCCCACAGGTCTTCTGTGGGTTATTTATTTTGCAGTATGTTTAACCCTTTTGGGCCATGCGTCACACCCCCCACTCCCTTCATACCTCCCTTCTCCCCCCTTTACCCCTACTCCCTTCTCCCCCAACTCCCCCCTACACACCTCCCTTCTTCCCCCTTCCAACCTCCCCACTCCTACACACCTCCCTTCGTCCCCCTTCAACCTCCCCACTCCCTTGGCCCCCTCGCTTCTCCCCTCTTTACCCCCCCCACTCCCTACACACCTCCCTTCTCCTACCTCATCCCCCCACTTCCTCTGCCTCTCACCCATCCCCCAGCTCCTGAGATCTGCAGAGCTCTGGGGGCAGGACTGTGAGGGATTGAAGGAGATGTGGGGACAACAAGCCATAGGGGGGTTGTTGGTTCTCCGGGGCTGGAGGAGGGGGATAAGAAGCCATGGGGGGGTGTTGGCCCGGAGATGGGATGGGCAATAGTGAGCCATAGGGAGCATCCAGGGTGCTCTTGGCCCTGTGGGAACTACGGGGCCCTGTCTCACTCCTCCCCCCCCATCCTGCCCCCCAGGCTGCCTGGCCGTGGTGCAGATCTCAGTGCCAGCACAGGTCGAGGTGCTGCTGGGATCCCCGGTCACCATCCCCTGTACGCACAGTATCACCGGGTCGCCTGACGCCCGCCTGGTGGAATGGTTCATCGTGAGTATCCTGGCATGTGTGTGCAAGCGGCTGGGGAAGTGTTACTCGGGGAGAGGGTGTCATGGGGGGGCTGGTGTGAATCCTGTCCCTGGGGGCTGAGGAGGGAGGGGTGCACGTGTCTCACTGTACATGGTGGGGGTTGTGTTACTGCTTGGGGGTGCTGTGGGTGTGAATCCAATTGTGCTCAAAGGGGATGTCAAAATCCCATGGGTGGGGCTGGATGTGACATGAGTGCAGGGACGAATCCTGTGTTTGCATGTGTGAGAAAGGGAGCTGCGAAGGGGTGTCCCCACACATGCATGTGCGAGGGAGGTGTTGATGGCGAACCCCACACATGTGTGTGCGAGGGAGAGCATTGAGGGTAACTCTGTCACACATGTATGCACGGAGGGGGCATTGGGGTGAATCCCACACTCATAAGAATGGCCAGACTGGGTCAGACCAAAGGTCCATCCAGCCCAGTGTCCTGTCTGCCGACAGTGGCCAATGCCAGGTGCCCAAAAGAAAGCGAACTCAACAGGCAATGATCAAGTGATCTCTCTCCTGCCATCCATCTCCACCCTCTGACAAACAGAGGCTAGGGACACCATTCCTTACCCATCCTGCTAAGAGCCGTTAATGGACTTAACCTGGAATTTATCCAGTTCACTTGTATCTGCAACACTTATATCCTGTGTTTGGGGTGAATCCAACACTTGCTGTGCAAAAGGGTGTTGGCGGGTGAATCCCGCTTGTGCAAGGGGGCAGTCACTAACTCTGTTCCCCTCCCCCCAGACGGACCGGGATGGGGAGCGGCGCCGTGTGGCTTACAGTGAGGGGGGTCGCGAGGGGGTGGACCAGGGCACCGAGTACTCAGGACGTGTCAACATGGACCCCGATCTCAGCCTGGTCCTGCCGAAGGCTGATGTGAGCGACGAGCGGGCCTTCTCCTGCCAGGTGACAGCGGGCGCCGCAGGCAGCGCCGAGGGAGTGGCCCAGCTCCGGGTGTATGGTGAGAGACACCCCCGATGTGCCCTGGTACCCCCCAGCTTCCCTTCCCAGGCTGGCGGTAGACACCCTCCGGCAGCTGGCACTGCACCTCCTTCACTACCGCCATGCCCCTAATCTTACCCCTTCCTTGGGACTGCGCCCCCTTTCCTCAGCCCCCCACTCCAGCCCAGCCAGCCCTGAGCCCTCCCCTCGCGTGAGCCCCCTGCTCGCTAGGTTGAGGCTGGTTCCATGGATGGAGCTGCCCCTAGCCGAGCTCGCTGAGGCAGGCCCAGGGATCCCACTCACTTATGTCTGGGTGTAGGGACACAGATGCTACAGGGAATGGGCCTTGCACGCTGGCCCCTCACACGCCAGCCTTTCACATGTGTGATCTCCTGCAGCCCCGGCTGCTCGTGCCTCTGTGAGGCAGGAGTTGACTGACCCTTGCCCTGCAGACCCCTCCATGGCGGGGTTCTGTGTCACTGCCCCCCCCCACCCCGGTACTCTGGGCCTAGCCTAGCCTGGCCCAGCCTGGTTCAGTTCGGTTTTCACGCTCACTCGCTCTCCTCCCCACAGAACCGCCCGAGCCCCCAGCGCTCACTGCTAACTCCGGGATCCTGTCCGTGATGGAGCGGTCGGCATCAGAGGTGAGGCAACCCAGGGAGGCACTAAGTTGCAGGAGTGGGGGCCCTTCCCTGGGTGGGGGTCGGGTCCCATAGTTCATTAGGATCACTCAGACCCAGCACTCTGGAACTGGGGTTCCCAGCCCCTGGCATCTCCCTCTGACCAAGGGGTCCCTGCACTGCGTGAGGGGGGAGGGGACATCTATGTCGGGAGTTGGGGGGATGGGTAAGGGGGGGCTGTGCTGGGAGTGATGTCGTGTGCCTGTGCCCAGATCGCCACCTGCAGCAGCCGGAATGCCAACCCCGCCCCCACCATCAGCTGGTTCAAGGATGGGGCCCGCCTGGAAGCCCCCACTGAACGCAATGACGGTAACAGAGACAATGTCCCCTCCCCACACCTGCGCTGCTGCTGGGCCCCTCCAGTTCCCCTGCCTGGCTGCCAGGACCCCCCGGCCTGCCCCTCACCCACCTCCCCAACAGCATGTTCCCCGACCTCCTACTGGTGGTGCCCCCTGCACTCCCCGCTTTCCCCCCCCATGCTGACCCCTGTGTCCTCGTCCCTCCCCCATGCTGACCCCTATGTCCTCGTCCCCCTGGGTGCTGACCCCCCTGCTCTTCCCCCAGACCTGTACGTGGTGTCTCGCTCTGTGAAGGAGGCCTCAGGGCTACAGTCTGTGTCCAGCACCCTCTATCTGCGCCCCAGCAAGGCCGATAAGGATGCCCAGTTCCAGTGCCTGGTCCAGTATCCGCTGCCCCGGGGGCAGGTGGGCAACACCACCTCAGAACGCTTCAGCCTCATGCTGCACTGTGAGTAACCCTCGCACTCCCAGGACACTGGCAGGACTAGTGTACTGGCACAGGTATGGCATATGCACAAGGGTGCTAGCCTTACACAAGTGTGTTTGTGTGCGTGCGCAGGGACGCTAGGCTTGCATTGGCACTGACTCTGACACATGCACCAAGACTGGAAACCTCCCCCCTGCCTTGCACAGACACGTGCAGGGACACAGACCTTGCACACGCTTGTGTGCAGTAGCACCATTTCAGCCAGTACTGTATGTAAGACATTCAGCCTGATATAGTGCTGTGAATTCAGCCCTGCCCTGCAGACTCTCCCCTCACAGGCGTGCCATTGGTTCTTCCTGGTGTATGTGCATGATGGGGCTCTTGTGCAAAAGCATCTTGCAACTGCTGCACAGAAACAGGGGAATAATTTAAGAACACCTTACGTGATGCCCAAAAACCACAATTCCACAACTGAGGAAGAGAGCTGTGCTGGTTAAAAAACCAACCTTGTTTAGAGGGGAAGTGAAAGGCAACTATAAAATGTGTGTGTGTATGTATTATATATATATATATATATATATATATATATATATATATA
This sequence comes from Dermochelys coriacea, assembly GCF_009764565.3. Classification (NCBI taxonomy): domain Eukaryota; kingdom Metazoa; phylum Chordata; order Testudines; family Dermochelyidae; genus Dermochelys; species Dermochelys coriacea. Next base: position 11,842,695 of record NC_050091.1, read on the forward strand.
TATATATATATATAAATAAATGGAAGAAAGGGGCAGTGGATAGGAATGAATATAAATCAGAAGTTAGGAATTGTAGAAAATTGATAAGGGAAGCGAAAAGATGCTAGGAGCCATCTATGGCCAGCAGAGTTAAGGACAATTATGAGCTTTAAAAAATGTATTAGGAACAAAACTAATCCTGATAATGGTATTGGTCTATTATTATACAACTATGGTAGAATTATCACTAATAAGGCAGAAAACGCAGTAGTGCTCAGTAGATATTTCTGCTCTGTATTTGGGGATAAAACAGATTATATCTTATCACATGGTAATAACATTCTTTCCATTCCACTAGTATCTCTGAAGGATGTTAAACAAAAGCTACTAAGGTTAGACCTTTTAAGTCAGCAGAACCAGATAAATCTCATCCCAGAGTTTAAAGGAGCTGGCTGTTAAAGTTGATTTTCAATAAGTCTGGAGCCCTGGGGAAGTTCCAAAAGTCTGGAAGAAAAAAAAAAGGTGGTGCCAGTTTTTAAGAGGGTAAACAGGGTGATCCAGGTAATTATAGGCATGTCAGCCTGACCCTGAGCCTGGGCAAGGTAACAGAGTGGCTGATAGAGGACTCAACTAAGAAGGAATTAAAGAAGGGTGATGTAGTTAATATGAATCATCAGGGGTCTATGGAATATAGATCCTGTCAAGCTAACTTGGTATCTGTTTTTGATGAGATGACAAGTTTGATTGCTCAAGATAACAGTATTGACATGATAGACTTAGACTTCTATAAGGATTTTGGCTTGGTACCACAGGATGTTCTGATTACAAATTTAGAAAGATAGAAAATGAACATAGCGCACATTAGCTGGATTAAAACTAACTGATTGATCTCAAAACATAACTAAACAGGGAATTGTCCTCGAGCTGGTGGTTATCCAGTGAGGCCTGCAGAGGTCTGTTCTTGGCCCTGTGCTATTTCACATTTTTATCCGTGACCTGGAAGAAAACAAAATCCTGCCGGATAAAGTTTGCTGATAACACAAAAATTGGGGGAGTGGTAAATACTGAAGAGGACGGGTCACTGAGTTAGAGAAATCTGGCTCACTCGGTAAGCGGGGCATCAACAAACAATATGCATTTAACTATGGCAAAATGTCAATCACACATCTGGGACTCTCGGCCACCCTTACGGGAGGGTGCTGGGAAGCAAAAACTCTGAAAAAGATTTGGGCGGGGGAGGCGGATAAGCAACTGAATGCGAGCTCCTGGCACGAAGCTGTGGCTGAAAGAGCTCCTGCGATCCTAGAGGCGTAAATAGGGGAACTGCCAGTAGGAGCAGAGAGGTTATTTTCCCTCTAGATTTGGCATGGGCATGACCGCTGCTGGGATCCTGGGTCCAAGAGGATGTTGGTCAATTGGAAGGGGTCAGAGAAGATCCAGAGAACGATGAAAGCGTCAGAAAACCTGCCTTATAGTGATTGCCTCAGAACTCAAGGCTATTTAGTCTCACAGAGAGAAGATGAAGGGGTGACGTGATCCCAGTCCAAGTCTCTACCTGGGGAACAAATATTTGCTAGCGGGCTCTTCAGTTGGGCAGGGGAAGGTCTGACACGCCCCAGCGGCTGGAAGTGGCAGCTAGACAAATGCAGACAGAAATTTGCAGAGTTCAGGATTGAACAACCTACCTGGGGCTGTGGTGGATTCTCTGTCACTGCTGATTTTTAAACCAAGACAGGCTGTTTCCTGGGAGATAAGCCACAGGAACTGTCACAGAGTCCCCAGGCGATGCTCTGGAACTACTCCATACGAAGCCAGCCAGGATTTTGGGGGAGCCTCCTCCCTGTGAGCAGCCTGTCTCCAGGGCAAGAAGCTCACACGGCTTTGACCTTCCTGGGTCTGACCTCAGAGCATTCAGCATCCTCTGCCCCTCCATCTGCTTCCCACAGCAAGTCCGCTCAGGCGGGCTCCCGGGGAAGCCAGAGGGTCCTGCCCCCAACTCCGCAGTCAGACATGACTCTCAGCCAGCGTAAAATAGAAGGCTTATTAGATGACAGGAACATGGTCTAAACCAGAGCTTGTAGGTATAGAGAACAGGACCCCTCAGTCAAATCCATCTTGGGGCCAAGGAGGCCAGAGTCCCATCTGGGCCCAACTCCCTTTCCCCAAACTGAAACTCTCCAGCCCAGGCCAGGAGGCCACCTGATCTCTTTGTTTTTCAACACCTTCAGTTGGCACCTTGCAGGGAAGGGGCCCAGGCCATCAGTGGCCAGGAGACAGGGTGTTGGCCATTCTCTGTGCAGACAGCATCACACTGGCCCTCTAAGGCTCTGCAACAATCACACAGCTTATCCCACCACCAAGATTACTTAAGAATTGCATGGGGAAACTAAGGCACCCGCACAGTATTCAAAGAAAACATTAAGAATGATTCGGGGCAGGTCTCTGGCCCGCACTATGCTGGGGGCCAGACCTTCTGGCCTTGGGGTGTGTGAACTAGGCTACTGCATGCACAGAGACCCTTGGTCACACACTCGCACTCCTGGTGCTGCTCTGTAACACCCCCCCCCCCGCTGGGGTAGGGGTGTTAACTCATGACCTTTGATCCCACCCCCCACCCCCAGATTTCACAGAGAACGTGGAGTTCACGCTGGAGTCTCCCCTGGTGATCAAGGAGGGGGACGATGTGAGGCTGCGGTGCCAGGGGGATGGACAGCCTGAGCCGGAGTACATCTTCTACCGAGTGCAGGTATTGGTGGTGCCCAGGCCCCAGGGGTGGGAGATCCCGGGTTTCCCCGGGCACCTGAGCCCTGTGGGGGTGGAGAAGGTGCCCGGGCCCCATGGGGCTGAGCCCTGTGGGAGGAGGAGGGGTTCCCGGGCCCCATGGGTCTGAGCCCAGGGAGGGATACTGGGCTGCCCTGAACACCTCCCCATCCCCCCAGGCCTCCCAGGCCGTGGAACTGGCCACCAAGCAGGACGGGGTCTTGACCCTGCCCAGCGTTTCCAGGGCCAACAGCGGGACCTACCGGTGCCAGGTGCTGGACTTCGACAGCCCGCCCGAGGTGCAGCTGGAGAAGGAGGTTATCATCCACGTCAACTGTGAGTGCCCCAGGGGCTGCTGGGAGATACGCCATCCCCCTCCCCTCCCCCGTCAACTGTGAGTGCCCCAGGGGCTGCTGGGAGATACGCCATCCCCCTCCCCTCCCCCGTCAACTGTGAGTGCCCCAGGGGCTGCTGGGAGATACGCCATCACCGCCCCCCACATCCACTGTGAGTGCCCCAGGGGCTGCTGGGAGATACGCCATCACCTCCCCCCCACACACACACATCCACTGTGAGTGCCCCAGGGGCTGCTGGGAGATACGCCATCACCGCCCCCCACATCCACTGTGAGTGCCCCAGGGGCTGCTGGGAGATACGCCATCACCTCCCCCCCACACACACACATCCACTGTGAGTGCCCCAGGGGCTGCTGGGAGATACGCCATCACCTCCCCCCCACACACACACATCCACTGTGAGTGCCCCAGGGGCTGCTGGGAGATACGCCATCACCGCCCCCCACATCCACTGTGAGTGCCCCAGGGGCTGCTGGGAGACACGCCATCACCTCCCCCCCCACACACACATCCACTGTGAGTGTCCCAGGGGCTGCTGGGAGATGCAATTGAAGTGGGGGAGGGGTGGGGGGAGTGCCCCAGGACGAGTTGGGGGAGGGGTGGGGGGAGAGCCCCAGGGTGGAGAGGGGAGGGGTGGCATAAATGCCTCAGGGAGCTGGCTTGGGTTGCTCAGGCCGGGAAGGGAGGGGGTATGATTTGAGGAGCCTTCTGCATTACAGCTTAGCCCATCCCTGCCCCTCTCTCCCCCCACAACAGACCTGGACCCCCTGATCCTGCACCCAGGCAGAGGAGTGACAGTGCCCCTGGGTGGAGATGTCACACTCACCTGCTCCGGACAGGGCTCCCAGCCCCCCAAACTGGTATGGAGGAAGGTGAGATCCACCGGGGCTTGACTAGGTATCGGCAGGCCCTGCAGAGGGGCCTATTTATACAGGGACCCTCCCCCCAGCGCTGAGATGCAGCCACCTCTGGGGTGGAGTGCAGGGGCTGTTTATACAGGCATCCCTCGCTTGGCACGAAGATGCAGCCTCCTCTGGGGTGAAATGAGGCAGAAATCTCACAAACCGTGATTTTTCTAGGACATCTGGATAATAGCTGATTCTGGGGAACCTGCACCTACTGAACCCCCATCCCACGCCCTGCAGCATAGCCCCCCCAGTACCACGTGGGGGCATTGGGGCCAGCACTGACTGCCAGGGCAGAGCGCCCCCTATTGAGCCCCCACCCTGCTCCTTGCAGCACAGTGCCCCAGTGTCCTCTCTCATTGCAGGGCAAGGAGCGAGTGGCTCATGGTGACACTCACACCCTGCACTCGGTCTCGTACCACATGGCCGGCACTTACACCTGTGAGGCCTCTATGCCCAGCGTCCCGGGGCTGCAGCGGGACCAGACCATCCAGGTTACTGTGGAAGGTATGGAGCTCCCCCCCGGTGCACAGATGTGGGGCGTGCCCACCAGCTGGGACAGGGCATGGGGTGGCTGATCTGTAGGGTCTACGCAGCACAGCCTATTCAAATCAATGTCGAATTCCCAAGGCCTCATCTCCAGCACAGCAGCTAGTGCCGCATCTGTCTCTGGGCAGAGCCCCCAGTGTGGATGCAGCATAAGACTGACGGCAGAGCCGCACGACCTCCTGCAAGAACGTTAGCGATGCTGTGTCTACACCGGAGGATGGAGGCGTTTGCCAGCAAAGCCGTGCGCGAAAGAACTGGATTTTTCACACCCCTGACGGACGGGATGGCTCCCAGGGGGTGAGAACATCAGAGAATACACAGACGCTCGCCTGGTACCATAGAGCGTTGGCAGAGCCTGTGTGGGCAGGAGCGTCAGACTGAGAATCCAACCTCCAGATGCGCTCCGGCATCTCCGCTGCCTTCGTGTGGACCCCTGAATCTCCATGTCCAGCCATGGAGCATTGTGGGTGCAGACTCGTCCATTCAGACCTGTCAGTTCTAGCCTCTCCTCACCGCCGGCCTGCCCTGCTGTGCCAGACAAAGCTGGTTGTCCTGTAACCTCCCAGGGGGTGGCAGGGCAGAGGTGGTGGACAGGCCCTGGCTCAGAACCATACCGTAGGGGGCTGTGCCTGGGGAATCCTGGAGTGCCTGGATGCCGTGGCGGGGAGTGTTCCAGGCTCAGGGGGCGCAGGGCCCTGGGGTGTCCTCTTATGGGGCAGGGGCCAGTGATGCCCAGGAAGAGGGTCAGGGTGGGGGCTTGGTGTCCAGGAACATGGGGATGCAGGATGAGGCTCCCTGGGGTCAGGAACTGGGGTAGGGGTACACCTGGTAGCAGCATGGGAGGGGGTCCATGCCAGGGCAGCTGGGGACTGGTACCCAGGGAGGACCAATGGCAGGGGAGCTGGGGGCATGTCTCTGGGGCCAGCTGGGGGTCCCTGGGTGCAGGGAATTAGGGGGGCAGTCGACATGGGACCCAAGGGGTGTCTACATCTATGACTTTTCCCCTTCCCCCAGGGAAGCCGGAGATGGAGGAGCGCCCGATCCGGCACCAGCTCCTGGCCGAGGGACAGCGCATCCAGCTGACCTGCTCTGCTCTGGGGCACCCTGAGCCGGAGCTCAGCTGGAGTCTGCCGGGGGTGAAGGTGAGGGGGCAGGGGCAGGGGACCTGGTGCTGTGGTCGGGGGAGGTTCAGGGGGGCTGGTACCTAGGGAGGGCAGAGTTGGATGCGGCACTGCACACCCCCCCTCCAGCCTGGGCTGCTCCCTGCCCTGGCAGGGAGCTCCCCTCTCCCCCCAGTGCCCAGCTGCTCCAGTGACAGCTGCATGGTCGGCAGCTTCAGAGGAGTCAGGCATTCGTGACCGAGTTGGGCCTGGGAACCGGGGGGCCACACGGGGGTCATGATCTTCCCCCACACTCCCAGGACCTGGGTCTCACTGCTGCAGTGCAGCTCCGCCACTGCCTCTGCAGAGCCTTTGTGAAGAGGGTCTCGGCCTGGCGGCGGGGGGGCAGAGGGGGTTTGCAGTGTTAGCCCTTGTGCAGAGGGCATGTGTGGGGGTGACACCCCCTGTGCTGGCACACAGCCGTGTGAGGCGGGATGATTCAAGTCCCCCTGGCCATATGTGCTGGAGGCTGGGACTTGATTTGCTGCTTCGTCCCAGTGTGACTGCCCGAGACACCTTCCCCCCCCACCCCCCGAGCCCCAAACAGCCAGACAGGGCAGCAGGCCAGGAAGAACCCCAAAGGGGAGGGGCACTTGGGGGGCAGAGGAGTTGCGGGAGGCACATAGAGCTGAGGGGGCAGCAGGGAGGATCTGGGCCCCATGGTGCTGGGATGTGTACCTGCCCCCAGGAGGCGTGTCTACACAGCACACAACCCAGGCTGTGACTCAGGTTTGAGCCCAAGCCTCTGCTTCTCTCCACACACTCTCCGCTGACTCGGGTCAGCGAGTGCTTGGGACCCAGGTCCTGGGACCCTGCTAGGGGTGGGAGAGAGCCCCCTTCACAGGCTGTGAGAGTCCAAACTCTGTAGTGTGGACGCAGGTTACACTGCAGTCCCGAGGCAGAAGGGCTGGGCAACTGTGACGCTCGGGGCGTTGAAATAGCGAGTCCACAAGCCCGATGCGAGCAGCGCAGACACCCCCAGAGTGGCAGTGTCCCCACTGGGCCATGACCAGAACTGGGAGAAGGTCCTTTACCCCCCGTGTCCCCACTCAGCCAGTGGTGAGCAGCACGGGGAACCGAGTGACGAGCGAGGTGATGGTGGAGGTGACGGCGACACTGGCCAAATCCGGGATCTGGTGCCGGGCCAGGAACCAGTTTGGGGAGGCCACGCAGCACTTCATCCTGAAGATTGGTGAGTGGGGGGTGGTATCGGGGCTGCAGGGGGAGACCTGGAGAGGTGAGTGGGGGCAGGTAGCTGGGGGGGGCAGGGATGGTCAGGGTGGGGTTGGGAAGGGGTAGTAGGGAAACGGAGCAGGAGGTAATTGGGAGGGGGGGCATCTTTCCATCTGGGCACTGACCTGTGTGTCTGTTTTTCCCTCCGATGGCAGAACCCCCAGCAGCTACCCCCTCCTCTTCCCCCCCAGCAGGTGAGTGCCCCTTTTCCATGGGGCTGGGTGGGGGGGTGATGCCTGGAGCAGCTGTGCCCCCCAGACAGTGTCTGGCACCAATGCTGGAGCCCCAGGGGGTTCTGGGGGTCATGCCCCCACTAACCTCCTTCTCCCTCTCGTTCGTGCTGCCCAGGGGACCCTGTGCTCCAGACAGGTGGGTGTTGGCGGGATGCGGGTGGGGGATTAATCCTATTGGGTGCCAAACCCAGAATGTCCAGGTGGGCGTGGGGCAATGGCGGGACCCCTTTGTCTCCCTGCAGTGGGGGGTCTCTGAGCCCTGAGGGGGGAGAGGGAATGCATAGGGGGCTCTAGATGGTTTAGTCAATGGTGTGCACCTGGGTGTCCTGTTCCGTCTCCGTCATCCCCCTCCAGCCGGGGCACTTGGCGCCTTGCTCCTTCCCCAGGAACAGAGTCCAAACGAAACCCCAAAGTCGTGGGGCCCGAGGACCAGGCCTGTGACCCCGATCTGGGATCACCAGCTTCTGTCCCTTTATTCCCGAGGCTTCCACCATCCTCACGCCCGTGGTCAGGGAGCCCCAGGTCCTCTCGGCGCTTGTGTTCCAGCCACAGCCTGTCAGATCCCCCTGTGGCTCCTATCTTGGCCTGGTCCCAGCATTCGTCGCAGCCTATGCTCTCCTGGCCTTTCTCGGGGTCAGCCGCACATGGGGCTGCCTGGACCTTTCAGCCCCCTGCTCACTGCCTTCAGACCTTCCTGCTGTAGGAACCTCCTTGGCCTGCTTCTCCCCAGCTGGGTCTGATCCGTAATCACACGTTTCTCTCCTGATGTCGGAATGGGCTAATTAGGCTCCCCTGTCATTGCCAGCCTGGAGTTAGACACCCCATTACAGGGACCCAGGTGTCCAGGCTCACCCATTTTCCCACAGTGGGGGGGCTCTGAGCCCCAGGGAGCAGCAGCGGTTTGAGGGGGAGCATAGGGGACCCAGACGTTCATGCTCACCACCCCCTCTCCCCCCACAGTCGGGGGCTCTGAGCCCCAGGGTGGCAGCGGCGCTGCGGTTGTGGCTGTCGTGGTCTGTGTCCTGCTGCTCCTGCTCATCGTCGGCTTCTTCTACTGCATGCAGCGCCGGGGACATCTGTCATGTGGGGCGGGGGAGAAGAGATCACTGTGAGTGACCCCCCAATTCCCACAACGCCCCCCAACCAGAACATCCCTCCCCCCTTGACTGAATGCAGCACTGGGGACACCTGCCCTGAGGTGGGGGAGAGATTGTCAAGAACCCTCCTACCCCTCCCCCTCCCTATCCCCCTGCCTGGGGCGAGTGGCAGAAATCCCTGTGTGAGCCCCCCCCACGCCCACCCCGTCTGTTTCCCTTGTCCCCCGTCTGTCTGTCCGCTCCCTGTGGGGCTCACTCCTCCCTCCATCCCGCAGGACACCCAAGGAAGGCAGCGCGGAGGACCCGGCTGTGGAGATGAAGACGGACAAACGGAACGAGCAGACGGGGCTGCTGAGCCTGAGCGGGGGCAGGGGTGACGGGGGCCATGAGGTGAGCCATGGGGTGCTGCTGGGGGCAGCATGAGATGAGACGGGTGGAGGGTCCTGGGTGGGCAGCGGGAGGGAACGGGAGGCCTGAAGTGAGGGGGCTGCAGCTTTAGAGGTGGAGGGGAGGATAGGGAAGACCCTCCCTTGGGGAATGGGGGTGAAGACCCTGGCAGAGTTGAGGGGACACTGTCCTCTAAGCCAGGGAGTCATGGAGGGAGTGGGGAGAAGGAGAATGGGGCAGCAGCTGCTGATTGCACCCTGGGTTGTCACCGGCTGGGGTGGGGTGGAGGCTGCCAGTGGGGGATGGATTTGTGACATGGGGTCAGTGTGTGATTCTACCCTCCCCCCACCCCTCCCAGTGCTGAGCCCTGCCCCCAGCGGATGGCTGTACCGGGAACCCCCCCCAGAGGAAGAGGAGGCTGGGACTGCAGCTGGGAGAAGAAGGGCTTTGTCCCCCGTTTCCCCCCAGGGAGCTGGGGGAGCATTTACTCCTTCACCCCCAGTTTTTTTTGTGTCAATGCTTTGTTTATATCAAGAGACTTTTTCAGATGCCTGGGGGGCTCCCCTTGAGCCCCCATGGATTCCCCAGCCCCCCAGCACACACTGTCCCCCTATGAGCTCCATCTCCATGGATTCCCTGCTCCCCTCAGCATCTGGAGAAAGGGAGACCCCCACCTGTCCCCAGTTATGGGGGTCAGGGCCAGGTGGACATGTTTCATCCATGCCCAATACTCCCACAGCACCCCCGTGACCCACATCCACTACACCCCCAGCAGTCCCCCCCCCAGTTCTGGCACCCTCAGGATCTATCCTGCCCTAGCACCAGGGTCCCCCTTACCACAGCACATGTCCCTCGGGATCCAATTGCTCATGGTAGCAGCCCTGCATCACCTTGCATTGATACCTGGCATTGGTAACCCCAGAACACACGCCCCTCCCCCCATCTCTGCCCTTCCCTGTGTCCCCCAACACCTACAGCCTGTCCTCCCCCCCCATACAGGGCTGTATGACCAGGTGGCCCCCCGCCCGGTACTGTATTTGTCTCTGGTTGTGAATGTTTTTTTACGAGACCTGTTTGTTTCCCAGCGTTTTGGGGTGGTTCTGCTGACCCCGCAAGGGGTCTGTTCCTATCTGTGCCCCCTCCCCGTGGCCTTCTCTAGTCGTGACACTGGCTTGGGATGGGGGTGTTTATTTTACTGTAATGTCTGTTGGGGGTACTGGAGCTGAGATGCGGGGGGGAACCTGGGGGATCCCTGAGACGGGGCAGGCCCCCTACAGGAGCCCAGTTCTGGCAGCTCAACCCCTCCATGGGATCCCCCAGACCTCCACCTTCCTGCTCCGATGTGCCAAGAGCTTGCCGCCCTCACCCAATGAAAGACCTGGACCCCTGCTCCAGCCACAGGGGCCATGCCCCATCCTCCCAGCCTCAGGAGCTGCAGTCCTTTGACAAGTGCTGACTCCTCCCCGCCTTGAGCCCAACTGGGGGCTATTAATGGCTCTTTCCTGCCGCCAGCCCTAGGGGCCACCACGGAGGGGCGGGGGGGGGAGCACGGGCTCTCCCTTCACCAGAATTATCCATCCCCACCATCATTCCAGGCCTGACGAGGCCCCATCAATCCCAGCGCCCTTGTCCCTCTGTCTCATTGGCACCCCCCCAGCTCCACCAGAAGGGGATGGGGCTAGGACCCTAGGCCCCCCTTTTCCCAGCCAGCCAGCAAGGGGCAGCATCCTCTGAGCAACCTTCCCCCAGCATGGGCCACCACCCCTTGGGAAGAGCCTTGGGCGAGGGGGCTCCTGCCAGGGTGAATTTCCCCCCCATCCCCAGTGACTGGTCAGTCTAATCCACAAGCCCCCCACATAGGGTAACCAGCTAGCAAGCGGGGAGGGGGTCATAGGTAAGACGAAGCCCCGAATATCAGGACATCTGGTCACCCCACCCCCCTGCAGCTGCAGTGGGGCTTCCCCATTATTCTGCCTGTTGACTGCTGCCCCCCTTCTACTTTACACTGAGGCTAAGTATTAAAGATTGTAACGCCTCCCCCACCACCTGGCTCCTGGTCTGTACAGCGCTTCCCCTGCTGCTCTGAGAGGCATTTCCTGCCCCCTGGCTTGGTCCTGGGCTCCTTTGAACTCCCTGCCTGCAGGGTGGGGTGCTGGGGTGGTTGTGTAAACAGAGGATGCCTCTGCCCCCCCCTTGGCCCAGCTCCTGCTGGGAAGTTGCACGTGGGCAGGGCAAGTCCCTCAGGGATTTCCCAGGGAGGGTGGATGGGGTGGGGGATTTTAGGCTCTGGGTGTCACTGGCGCCAGGGGGTTGTTTGCAGTTGCAGAGACGGTGAAAAGCAAGGCCATTTAAACCAGCGCCAGGAGAGTGGGAGCAGCATGAGGGGAGCAGGAATGGGGCGAGGCGGGCGCCAGGGGAACAGGAGCGAGAACGGCATGAGGCGGGCGCCAGGGGAGTGGGAGCGGGGCGGGTGCCGGGGGAGCGGGAATGGGAACGGGGCGGGCACCAGGGGAGCGGAAACATGGCGAGGAGGGCACCAGGGGAGCGGGAATAGGAATGGGGCGGGCGCCAGGGGAGCGGAAACATGGCGAGGAGGGCACCAGGGGAGCGGGAATGGGAATGGGGCGGGCGCCAGGGGAGCAGGAATATGGCGAGGAGGGTGCCAGGGGAGCAGGAGTGGGGCAAGGGTGGCGCCAGGGGAGTAGGAGTGGGAACGGGGCGAGGGGGGCTCCAGGGGAGCAAGAATGGGGCAAGGCGGGCGCCAGGGGAGCGGGAATGGGAATGGGGCGGGCACCAGGGGACCGGGAACATGGCGAGGGGGGCGCCAGGGGAGCGGGAACGGGGCGAGGGGGGCGCAAGGAAAGGCCAATACGCACACCTGTACAAACCCTGTGCTAACTTCTGCACGGGTGCAGCGCGCATGTAGACTTTCTCCCATCGTTTACACCAGCGCCAACCAGCATGAGCCTCTGTGTGGGATGTCGATGGCTGTAGGCAGAGGGGACGATGGTTGTAGGCAGAGGGGACGTGGCCTCTTCTTGTAGCCCTGCTGGGCAGGTTTGCCACTCCCCATCCCACCCTACCCTACCCTACCCTGATAATTGGGGCCCTAAGAGCTGAGAGATGCTGAGAGAGCCAGGAAGACACAAGGCTGCAGGTTGGGCTGTGGCCAAAGCCAAGGAGACGCCTGCTAATCTGGGTGGGGAGGATGGAGTGGGCTGGGGGCTTTCCATCTCACGGGTAGGTGCACTGGCTCCAATCCGGCTCCAGGACATCATGGAAGGAGGTTGGCTAAGAGGTGCCTGTTGGATTTTGTCCTGCACAAGTCCCTGTTTTCCTGGCAGAGGGACTGGAAAAGGCATTTCCTCTCCCACCCCTGTCCCTGGGGAGCCCATGCTATGGAAACCTCAGCAGCTACATGCAGGGCCCAGATCACTTGACAGTCAGCTAGCGCCACCTGGGCTGGGCTTCCTCCCCACTCGTATAGCCAGGGAGAGAACCCAGGAGCCCTGGCTCCCAACCCCCCCTGCTCTAACTACTAGGCCCAGCTCCCCTTGGCATCTGTGTCTCTGAGCTGTGCGGCATCCCCTGGCCTTTCCCCCATGCTGACTGTTCTGTGCCCAGCTCCCCCTCCCCACGGGCAGTTGTCCCCCTGCTACGGCCAGCACAAAGCCATCAGTGAGGCAGAGTTCGCCGATGCCAGGTGCACACCCAGCTTCACCTGTCCTGGGGGGCCCAGGGAACCAGCGTTTGTGTGAGGGGGGGAGGTTTTCCAACTGCTGAGGGGGCAGCTGGGCCAGTCTGGTTTGTGTCCCACACACCTGGCCCCTTGCTCTATGCAAGGTGCTGGCCCTGACCCCGGCCCTGGGCTATGTAGCACCTCAAGGGTCCCAATTGCGGGCTGTGGGCTCCTGAGTGCGACACTGATACTGGTCCCCCCAGCCCGACAGCCCAGGGGGCAAAGTGCATGGGGCAGGGAGCCAGGCACCTGAGAGCCTGGGTTATTTTTGATGCAGCCCGGTTCGCCCCACTCAGCTGCTGCCCAGCCTGGGAGCCCTCAGGGCACCAATTTCATGGCTTAGGTGGGGAGCCTGTGGACCTGAGGGGAGCAGCGGGGAGAATGCAGAGGAGGCTTCGTCCAGCCGCATCCTCCCACGGCAGAGAAGGAAATTAAAGCATTAGCTGCTGTTTGGCGCCGCATCAGTGCAACAGGCTTGGAGCGGTGGGCGGGCGCAGCTGGGGAGCAGCGGGAGGCAGCAGCACTGGAAAAAGAGCATCAGGACTCCTGGGTTCTATTTTACCAGCCCATCTTCAAGAGGGGAGTGGGGGCTAGTGGGTTAGAGCAGGGGCCTGGGAGCCTGGACTCCTGGGTTTTAACCAGGAGTTTAGCCCCTTCTAGGAGGGGAGTGGGGTGAAGTAGTTTCATGGGGGGGCAAGTCCCCCTGTGCCCAGCTAGAGGGGCACATGGGAGTGGAAGGAGGGGGGACAGGCTGCTCGTTTCCGTGTGCTGGCTCAGTGATTTTCCCTTTGACCCCATGTATGGCTCCGGATGCAGCTGCCACAAATAGGCCTGGCTAGTCACCTGTGCCAGCCAGTCTCCAGCAGGGGGAACGGGGGACAGGACAGCCCCTGTGCCTCAGAAGAGGGAACCCCAGATCCCTGGGCAGGAGACAGGAACAGCCCCCCAGGCACCCCCAAACCCACAGTGGGTGGGAAATTCCCATCAAAAATCTGTAACCTACCGCCAGGTGGAGTTGGCAGCAACAAGTGCCAGGTCAGTAATTAGGGCTCCTCTCACCCATACAGCACAGACCCAGCTCGAGCCCCCAGCCAGTAATCTGGGATACGTACACACCCCCCTGGCGGCTCTGCGGCAGCATGACTCCTCACACGCAGAACCAAGAACTTCCATTCAAAGGCACTGGGACCTCAGCATTAGGGAAAACTCCATACCCACATTGAAAAGCAGGCACCACTACACAAACCCAGCCCCGCAGTGTGTTGGGCAGGGTCCTGTGCCTCAGTTTCCCAGCTGGTGGTGAACAAGTCTGATGAATGATTGCCCCTTTAACACATCACTCCCCCCCCCCCACACACACACTCACCGTTGCTGTCCTGGGCTAGCGGAGAAACCCAGAGGTCGGGGGGGATGCACAGGGGTGCACCTATGACCACAGAAAGCGGGGGGTATCAAGCAGTGTCTCTGGGTCGCTGTGCACCTCTGCAACACCCCAACGCTGCAGCCCCCTGGCCTAGAGCCAAAGCAACCTGTGGGAACGGCGGGAGATGGGGGCGTGGGCGCAGGGCTGGCTAATGAACCAGGCAGATTTAATGGGCTGCCAGGGAGCTGCCGTCAGCAACAAACAGAGCAAAGTCATTAACAGGCTCATAAACCCATCCAGGCACCAGCCCCACAAACAGGAGCTGGGGCAGGGAGTGGGAGGGCTGCAGGTTGGGAGTGAGGGCCGCTGGCAGAACTGGAGGTGGGGAGCCAAGGGCTGGGCTAGCAGGGGCTGAAGGGTGGGAGTGAGGGGCACCGGCAGAGCTGTGGGAGGGTAGCCCAGGCCATGTCTCTGTCACTCCCCATTGCTTCTCCCCTCCCAGCAATGTCACCTGCCCCACAATCAGTGGGTTGGCCCAGTTGCTTCTTGCCAACCCCAGGGAAACAGCCTCCTGCTGCCCTGGGGACCACCCCTCCATTATAGCGATGATGAGGGGGTCCTTGCTCTGGATGAATCATCTGGGCTCCCTGCATAAACCTCCCCCTTCCCCCTGAGGCTCCCTCACAGTCCCTAAGGGGGGCACAAGGGGGTGGGATTGCTCCCCCCATGGCTCCCCAAGTCCTACCCCCCACTTCTGTTGGCTCCGCTCTCCCCAGCCGGGGGAAGGTGGGGTGGGGGAATGGAGAGCGGCTGCAGCTATAAACGCTGATGAAATCTGGGGCTCCCGGTGGAGGAGAGAAGGGGGGAGGGAGAGCAGAGTGGGGAAATGCTGCAAGGGGAAGAGAGGAATATACTGGGGAACAGCGTTGGGGGCACAGCAGTGGCTGGGTTGTTCCTTTCAGGGCACAGCTTCCCCCCCATCTGCTCTGAGTAGGATGGGGAGACCCAGCTGAGGCTGCCCTGGAGGAGCTGGGGATGGGGCTGACTGATAAATGGGGCTTGAGAGGTAACACCGGGGCTGCTGTGAGTATGGGGGGGAGCAGAGCATGGACCAGTCCCCCCAAGCAAGTCAGAGAGGGACTGAGCCTAGGTGGGGGATGGATCCTACAAAGACCCCCTCATGGGGGGAGGGAGGAAGAAAAGTGAGGGTCTTAGCCCTATAGCTCTGGCCCTAGGGTCCCATGCCACCACCACCCCGCACCTTGCCCTGCAGGGACCCATCCTCCAGCTCTTGGGTTCTCCCTACCTCTGCCTCCCCAAACCTCCCTTGTGCGCTCCCACCTGCACCCCAGAATGCTCCATCTGTGCCCCACAGGGACCCCCCTCCCTGCCCCTCCCCCACCCCAGCCTCCAGCTCCACTGCTCATTGATCGAGCTGTTCCTGGAAGTGAGATGAGCTCACATCTGGGGGGGCGGGGGTGTGTGTGTGCAGGGAATCGATCCCTGCTGGGGGGGCAGGGCTGGGAGCTCAGGAGGGGCCAGGAGGGGCATGCTTCCCAGGGTGGGGGGGAGCATGGAGCTCCCATGGGCCCAACTGCACCCCCTTCACCCCTCCTCAGTTGCTCAACGCCCCCCCTTGCACAGCGATACCTCTTCCCAGCTTCCCCTCCCTACCCCCAGCTGCTCTGCACAGCCCCTGCTCCCCCACAAGGAGGGGGTGTCACCTGTCTCCCCTCCCCGTGTTCTAGGGCCACTCCCAGATGTGGGGCCCCAAGGTTAACCCCCTCCTGCAGGGGGGCAGCAGCAGGGGGCCACGTGGGGGGCTGGGGGCAGAGGTTGGTGTGGAGAAGTCATGGGGAAGGAGGGGGACGGTTGAAAGGGCAGCCCATGGAGGGCAGAGAGGGGTTGGGGGTCAGAGTCCTAGAAGTGCCATGGTGGGGGTATCAGCTGGAAGCCCCCAAACTAGAGCCAGCCACCTGGAGAGAGGAGGGGGATCAGCAGAGGCTGTCTGTCCCTCATTCCGCAGCCTGCCTGCCATGGGGTGCTGGTGACACCTCGTGGCTGCAGCTGGCATTGCACCCCCACAGACGTTTCACCCCCACACTCCTGGGGAGGGGTGCGGAGCAGACAGCGGGGGGCAGACAGAGCCAGACCCAGAGGGGCAGACGCATGGGCCAACTGGTCCTTTTTCCTGTTTTATTGCTTTTCGTTGAGTTACAGGAGTCCAGACCCCCCAGTTAAACAATTCCCCAGCCCCGCCCCACCCCCCGGTGCTGCTGGATCCCCCCAGCCTCTGGTCCCATAAGTGTCACGCCTTTCTGGCTGGTCTCTGGGTCATCGGTCGGGGGTCTCTGTGCGGTACTGACCAGGGGGTCTGGGACGCAGCCCTCCATAGGGGGCCATGGGTCAAGGCCCCAAGGTCAGTACAGGGTCAGCCCCCCCTCGCTGGCCATGGGTCCTGGGGCTGTCTGCAAGGGAGTCCTAGGGTGGTGACCTAGAATGAGAGAGAGGCACACATCAGGGACAGACAGAGGGACAGTGAGGGGGCTCGGTGGGGAAACCGGGGGGCTGGAGCAAGTGGGGGGGCTGCAGGGCAGTAGGACAGACTCACCCTGGCTGTGCTGTGGGGGGAGCTGAGCTGAAGCCACCCGGATGCCTGGGTTCTCTGGTCACCTGGGTCCGTGGGGTTGAAGGTAGAGCTGGGGTTGGAGGAAGGAGAAAGGAGGCTGTGAGCTAGTGGTCAAGGCCTGTCTGTCTGTCTCTTCACCAACCATCTGCCTCCCACGTCTGTCTGCCCCTCCCCCCCATCACTCACTGTGTCTCTGGCACTGTCAACCCCCCCCACCTGCCCCCGATCAGCTGGGCTCCTCAGGCCCCTGGGAGAGGGGAGGGGCAGGGGGCCTCCAGGGCCTGGGAGGCAGAGGCCGATGCCGGATCCAGTCACTGGGGTGGCCCAAGGGGGGCAGTGGGAGGTCCTGGAGAGAGAGAGAGGGACACGGTTACACTAGAGGGGATGTAACTTGCACACTCGCTCTCGCACACTCATACACATTCCTTTGCACACTTAGAATATCAGGGTTGGAAGGGACCTCAGGAGGTCATCTAGTCCAACCCCCTGCTCAAAGCAGGAACAATCCCCAATTTTTGCACCAAATCCCTAAATGGCCTCCTCAAGGATTGAACTCACAACCCTGGGTTTAGCAGGCCAATGCGCAAACCACTGAGCTATCCCTCCCCCCCCACTGTTGCACTGGCTTGCCCATGCCCCTTGTGTGCTCACTCCGGTTGCCCCACAGACAGCATCACTCACCTGGGGCGTGGGGTCCGGGTCCCTGGGCTGAAGCAGGTCCAGCCGGGGGGGAACGGGGGGACCAGGCAGCTCAGGGTCCGGACAGGCGGGGAACGCAGGATGCCCTGCCTGTGGGTGGGAGACAGAGGTGAGGGTCGCTCCAGCTCCTTCTCTACCCACTATATCCCCCTTCTGTCTCCTTGCCCTCTCCCTGCCCCTGCTTCACCCCTTCTGTCTTCTTGCCCCCCATCCCCTGCTGCCCACTGCCCTCCTCCGGCGTCCCCAGCTCCCCACCTTCCTCCTGTCTCTTCATCCCCCCATCCCCTGCCCCACTCACCCCCCCGGCATCCCCAGCCCCCCACCTTCCTCCTGTCTCTTCCTACCCCCATCCCCTGTCCCCCTCACTCCCCCGGCGTCCCCAGCCCCCCACCTTCCTCCTGTCTCTTCATCCCCGTATCCCCTGCCCCCCACCCCTCTTGCCCCCCAGAACCCCACTTTCCTCCTGTCTCTTCATCCCCCCATCCCCTGCCCCCCAATGCCCCCCCAGCGTTCCCTGCCCCCCACCTTCCTCCTGTCTCTTCATCCCCCCATCCCCTGCCCCCCACTGCCCCCCCGGCGTCCCCAGGCCCCCACCTTCCTCAGGGCCGCCAGCTCCTGCAGCACTGACTCCACATCCTCCAGGTCGTCGTCGTCCTCGTCCGGAGCCGCCCCCGCCCCACGCCCGCCGATGGGGTCGATGCGAATCTCCTCGCGCCCCAGGATCTCCCGGCGGCAGAAGGGGCAGGTCGGGGCCTGGGTTTGCTGGGAGGAGATGGGGGTCAGGGGTCAGGCTGATCTTGCCAGCTTCTTGCCAGTGCTCCTGCAATCACCTCATTGCAGGGTCAGGGGTCACAACAAGGTCAGGGGTCAGGCTCACCTGCCAGGCCTTCAGGCAGCCCCCGCACAGCTGGGGTCAGGGGTCAGGGGTCAGGCTCACCTGCCAGGCCTTCAGGCAGCCCCCGCACAGCTGGGGTCAAGGGTCAGGGGTCAGGCTCACCTGCCAGGCCTTCAGGCGGCCCCCGCACAGCTGGGGTCAGGGGTCAGGCTCACCTGCCAGGCCTTCAGGCAGCCCCCGCACAGCTGGGGTCAAGGGTCAGGGGTCAGGCTCACCTGCCAGGCCTTCAGGCAGCCCCCGCACAGCTGGGGTCAAGGGTCAGGGGTCAGGCTCACCTGCCAGGCCTTCAGGCGGCCCCCGCACAGCTGGGGTCAGGGGTCAGGCTCACCTGCCAGGCGTTCAGGCAGCCCCCGCATAGCTGGGGTCAGGGGTCAGGCTCACCTGCCAGGCGTTCAGGCAGCCCCCGCACAACAGGTGCCCGCATGGCTGGATCCGAACGTCCTTGTCGTTCTCGGCGCAGATTTTACAGAGCTGGAAAGTGGATCCCATCTGGGAGTAGAGCTGGGCTTGGTCCTGGGGGAGACAGAGGGTGAGGCTGGGCCTGGCCTAGGGGCTGGGAGGGCACCAGGATGGGGGCTCAGGGTGGGGGCAGGGCTGGCATGGAGCAGCCCCGGTACCAACCGGTGAGACCTCGATCCGGTTCTGAGGCGTTGGTTCTGTCAGCTCCGTCAGGTCCGGATTCACATTCTTCCCGTCCGGATACAGGTAACTGTGGGGTGGAAACTGTCAGAACCAGCCTGGTCCGACCAGAACCCCCCTCAGATCCACACCAGGACCCAGCGGGTCGGCATCAATGCTCCCCAAATCAGAGTAACCTGAGCCAGAACCGACCCGGAATGAAACCTGCACGGCCCTGACCAGAACCAACCTTGGCCAGAGCCGACTCGAAACAACCCAATTCAGCCTGGCCAGAACTGACCCATCCTGCCCGACGCAGAAACAACGACCCTGGCCCAAGTTCCAGATCACACCAGACTCCGGGCACATAATAGGATTCTGCCCCCCAGACCCCCGCCCCGATCTGCCCAGCAGGGTCCCAGCTGTGCCCCATTCCGTCACACCCTCAGCTGCCCCACTCCCTGCCAGGCTCCCCACTCACAAGCCCTCCTTGTGCCCCTCGATCAGCGCCAGGAAGAGGGGTCTGTCCTGGGGGATGGTCTGAAGGATGCTGCCGTCCCGGCTCACGTAGCCAATAGCCCATTGCCCCAGCCGCGTGCAGCTGAGCCGAAACACATAGCTGGGGGAAAAACGGGGTCAGTGGCAGAGGGTGACCCCAAAGTCTGAGGGGAGCGCAAGGGGATAGAGGCTGCAGGGAGTGGGATGGGGGCTCAGCAGGGGGTGCTCTCCCCTGGCAGTCAGTGCTGGCTCCAATGGGCACTAGGGGGTCTGTGTACAGGGAGTGGGACAGGGACTCAGCACCCCCCCACCCCCTGCCCATGGGTCCGTACCTGCCTGGCTTGTTAGAATAGGTTTGCAGCCGCGCCCTCACTTCGTCGTAGGTCAGGAAGGCCACATAGCCCGGGTGCGTCACTGCCAGGTGCGTCCAGTTCTTCAGCAGTGTGGGCCAGGGCTGGAAGGGCACAAGGGTCGCGCTGGACACCAAGGTCGTGCAGACCCTCCCCCAGACCCCCATTGCCTTTCTGTGCTGCCAGGGGCGACTCCCCCACCCCATCTGCCCTGCGTCTCTCCACCCACCCCCACTCCACTGCAGCTCTGCAGCTGCTGAGCCGGAAACCCTCAGGCCTCCCGCCCGCCCGCCCCTGGCAGTGCTCCCCCCCCACCGCCCACGGGTCAGCTCAGCTTGAGCGGGGATAGACACGCCACATCCTGCTGGGGATCAAGGCCAGCGCCTGGGCCCTGCTCGGAGGGGCGGGGGGTTTGAGACTAGAGTGAAACCGGCTGGAGGGGCACTGTGAGGGATTGGCCACAGCAGCTGCCCCCCCCTCCCCCCGCAATCTGGATGTGCCCATGGGGCAGATCTGGGGGGATGGAGGACGGGCTGGGGAAGGGAAGGATGGAGGGAGGGAGCAGGTGCGCAGCAGAGGGCTCCCCCTCCTAGCCCTCATCTCTCCAGCTTGGCCCCCCATGTCCAGCCCTGCCTCCCCCCGACCGTACCTGGAAGAGGCGGGTGAAGATGTCGAACTCAAAGATGGACACGTGGTCACTGCAGGTCAGGTCCATGGTGGCTCTCAGGGCTGCGGCCATGGGGCCAGGCGCCACGGGGTGAACCTGCTGCAGCCCCACCTGGAACTCGCTCCACGGCACCAGGCTCCTGTGGGGGCAGGGGGCAGTGAGGGGGGGATGGGTCTGTGGGGCTGATGGAGGGTTGGAAGTAGCAGGTTGGGAGGCCCTGGGGAAGAAGGGGGGTATCAGGGTGGGAGAGGGAAAGGGATATCTGGGGAGCAAGCATGGGGGAGGAGGGTAGTGTGGGCAGGGATACCAGAGAGTCCATGTATCAGCAGAGGGCTGGGAGGGGAATAGTGGGGGGGTAGCTGGGGGATGGAGGTATCAGGGATCTCATTGTGCCCCCCATGTCCCTCCCTGGAAGGCCTCAGTGGGGGACTGGGAGGGGTGGCAGGGGGTAGGCAGGGCAGAGGTATCGGGGATCTCACCATGCCCCCCATGTCCCTCCCTGGAAGGCCTCAGTGGGGGCTGGGAGGGGTGGCAGGGGGAGGTATCGGGGGTCTCACCGTGCCCCCCATGTCCCTCTCCAGAAAGCCTCGGCAGGCAGCTGGCTGGGCCGGTACTGGTGCCCCTGGTCCTGCCCGTTGGGGATCAGGGCCCGGAGCTCCCCCAGCATGTGGCTGAAGATCAGCGACAGCTTGGTCAGCTTCCTCCTGCAGGAGAGATGAGAGCGGGGGTGAAAATGGGGTCCACTCTCCCCTCCCCACTACAGTCAACAGGAAACACTTGGAGGGTGGCCGGCCGGGAAGGGGAGAGGGGCAGTTTCTCTGCAGCATCAAAGAGGCCCAGAGATGCTGCTGGAGCCAGACAACCCCAGACTGGGGGGAAAGACAGACAGACCCCTGCCCCACCCCACAGTCTCCACTCCAGGCACCCAGAAACAGACACTGGGAAGGAAAGAAGATGGTGTGTATGTGGGGGAGAGGTCGGGAGTGCGGCACACCAGCAGAGCTGGGGGGGGGAACCTAGGCTGCGGTGGGGGGGCTGAGGGTTGGGAGTGAGGTGCACAAGCAGAGCTGGGGTGGGGGGAACCCAGGCTTGAGTGGGGCGGCTGCGGGTTGCGAGTGCGGGGAGCCAGCGTTCCTGGATCTGGGCGTTTTCTGTTGTTGGTTCTGTTTCTGCTTCCCCTGCAATAGGAACTGGTTACTCAGTAACTCGGGACTGCGCCCTTGCACCAGAGTCCAACAGGCATGGCCAGCCCTCCCTCTGGACAGGTACCCCTCAATTCTGACCTGGAACCCCCCGGCTATCCCAGCCCAGAGGTCCCTCCCTCAGCTCTGCCAGTGCCCCTCACTCCCGACCTGCAGGCCTCTGCTAGCCCAGCACTGGGCTTCCCCATCTCTCCCTGCCTCCTTGCCCCACGGTGCACCCTTGGGGCCAGTACCTGGAGGCCGACCCCTCCTGGAAAATTCCCTCCGGGTCTCCCTTGAAGAGCTTGGTGGCCTGCTTGACCTTGCACTGCAAATTGTTGATGTAGACGGGGAAGTAGCTGGCCTCCCAGAGGCAGCTCAGGCTGGTCCCAGGCTGGCCTCGGATCAGCAGCAGGTGCTGGCGCGTCTGGGGCAGGAGCTGGGGCAGGCAGGGGGGGGCTGTTCCTCAGCCCCAGCCCCGGCTGCTCCACCAGCCGCTGGAGCTTCTCCAGCCCCTGCAGGGTCTTGTCCAGCGAGTGCCGAGCGGCTCTGCCCAGGGCGAAGGGGCCCCGACGGGCACCTGGTCCCCCTGCAGCAGCCATGATTGCTGGCGAAAGGCCGGAGGGGAGAGTTTGTGCTTCCTGCACCCAGGGTTGGGCAGGGCGGGTCCGACCGAGAGGGAGGGAACGAGGGAACGAAGAAAAGAACAAGACAGAATGAGAGAGAGAGAGAGAGAGAAAAACGTAGAGGAAGCGACACAAACAAGCAGCTTCACAAGAGGGCCACAGGCAAAGCTTTGAGCCCCCCCCCACCCTCCTGTCACATCCGGACAGGTCACTCCCCTCCCCCCCACTGAGGAGAGGGGAGGGAGTGTGGGGGCGTTTTTACACACTGCGCACCTGTCAGAGCAAGTGTGAACCTGCAGCTCTGGGGCCTTTGGATCCAGGAGTGAGGGGCACCAGCAGAGCTAGGGGTGGGGAGGGAACCCAGGGCTGGGCTAGCGGAGGCTGCAGGTCAGGAGTGAGGGGCACCGGCAGGCCTTGGGGGGCGGGGGGAAGAGTCCAGAGCTGGGAGGCCAAGGGGCTGCAGATCAGGAGTGAGGGGCACCGGCAGAGCTGGGGAGGGAGGAGCACTGGGCGGCCAGGGGGCTATGGGTCAGGAGTGAGGGGCACCGGCAGAGCTGGGGAGGGAGGAGCACTAGGCGGCCAGGGGGCTATGGGTCAGGAGTGAAGAGCACCAGCTGTCAGTTCTGTCACACCCTGTGCAGCTCTCTGTGTGATTTCCTGGCCGGGAAGAGGGGAGTCAGGAGCAACCGGGAACCCGCCCCGGGCCTGAACTTACCTGTAAATCCAGGTGCCTCTGACTCACCTGTGGCCTCACCTGCCCCTGCCTCGGGCTGCGGCTGGAACCCGCCTGCAATTCTACCGTAGGCCACTAGGTGACGCCGCTGCCTGGATGATCCTCCAAGAAACATTTGTAACATCCCCACGGGCCCATCCAGCCCCAGAGCGCCCCCCCCCCGGGCCCATCCAGCCCCAGAGCGCCCCCCCCCCGGGCCCATCCAGCCCCAGAGCGCCCCCCATCAGCCCCTCGGGCCCATCCAGCCCCAGAGCGCCCCCCCCCGGGCCCATCCAGCCCCAGAGCGCCCCCCATCAGCCCCTCGGGCCCATCCAGCCCCAGAGCGCCCCCCCCTCGGGCCCATCCAGCCCCAGAGTGCCCCCCATCAGCCCCACGGGCCCATCCAGACCCAGAGCGCCCCACATCAGCCCCTCGGGCCCATCCAGCCCCAGAGCGCCCCCCAATCAGCCCCACAGGCACATCCAGCCCCAGAGCACCCCCCATCAGCCCCACAGGCACATCCAGCCCCAGAGCACCCCCCATCAGCCCCTCGGGCCCATCCAGCCCCAGAGCGCCCCCCCTCGGGCCCATCCAGCCCCAGAGCGCCCCCAATCAGCCCCACAGGCACATCCAGCCCCAGAGCGCCCCCCATCAGCCCCTCGGGCCCATCCAGCCCCAGAGCACCCCCCATCAGCCCCACAGGCCCATCCAGCCCCAGAGCACCCCCCATCAGCCCCACAGGCCCATCCAGCCCCAGAGCATCCCCCCATCCCTCCCGCTTCTGCCTCTCTTTCACCCCCATCCCATTCTCTCCTCCAGCCAGGTCAGCGGCCCCCCATCCCTACCCCTTGTGCCTCTCTCTCACCCCCCCCCAGCCTGTTCTCTCCCCTTAGGTCTCACCCCTCTGCATGTATCTGTGGCCATCTCCAGCCTCATAGCCCGATGGGCCCCTCCAGCCCCACAGCCTACCCCCCCACCATCAGCCCCACGTCTCTTTCAGTCTCAGGATAAAAAGTACAAAAAATATTTTATTAGAGGCTTAGAAAAGACCCCCCCCCATAAGTTACCCCCATAACCCCCCCCAAAAAGGAGATTCAAGTATCAGTGACTGGCAGCAACTCTGAGGTGGGGTGAGCAGGATCCCACTGCCCACCTGCTTCTGCATCCAGGAGAGCACTGAGGGGGCAGCCTGGGAGCAGAAGGGTTAATGCTAGTGAATGGGGGGGGTGAGGGCTTGGCCTGGCTCCCAGCAGCCTTTGGGGGGGGTGGGGCATAGAGGGCCCCTGCGAGTCCAGTCTCAGTGAAGCCAATTCTCCCCCAGTGACCCCCCAGCCTTGTTCCGCCAACTCCACCCTGGGCTTTTGCGGCGACCTCCCCAGGGGCTGCCCGAGTTGTGGGGCAGGGGTCCTGGCAGGGCTCCTGGGGGAGGGGAGAGCAAAGAGAGGACACACTGCCCCCCCCCAGCACCCCAGGCATGGGGAGGCAAATGCAAGGGGGACTGTCAGACAGCACTCTCTTCAGGGCTTCACCCAGGCTGGAATCTGGGCCCCATAGGAGCATATGGGTTCCCCCTCCATGGAGCCTCCCGGACTCCTAGGTCCTGTAGGGGAATAGGCAGCTGTCACTGGCAGTGAGGGTCCCACTAGGAGGCCCGGATGCCTGGGTCCATCAGGAACAGACGGGGTCCTGTGCACGGAGATGCAGGGTTCTCTTGGAGATGGTCACCCCAGTGCTACATCCCCAGGGCTAGAGTCCCCTGGGGTCCCTGGGTTGGGAGGGGCAGCAGCCCCCAGGACTCCACTGTCAGCTGCCCCCACTGTGAAGCCACTGCCCCTCGGCCGCACCAGCGGGAGGGCTCCCTGCCCCACGCGGAGTCCGTGATTGGTCCAGCCCGGCACCTCTCGGGTGAATCCTATTGGGTGGCAGCCCCTGGGCTAGCGAGACAATGGGCGGGTGAAAGGCGCCAGGCAGCAGCGAGAGGTGATTGGTTGAGGTGTCCTGGCCAGGAGATGCAATTGGATAGATGGCACCATGGAGGGCAGGTTCCAGCAGGCTTTCGGCCAATCGCAGAAAGGGCTTGGGGGCACTGGCAGAGCCCATTGGCTGCCCCAGGGTGGGCGGGGTCATATTTCCCTCCAGCTTCACCCCATGGAGGGGGCCAGTGGTTGATGCCCCATTGGCTGGCTCAGCAGTTTCTGGTCTCTGATTGGTTGGGACAGTTCTGCAGGCTCCTGGGGTGTGGGGAGGGCTCGGGGCAGAAGGTGGGGAACCAGGGGAGGCAATGGGCAGACCTGGGGGGAGAGAAAGGGGACATCAGGGATCAGCCCCAGAACCCCACTCTCCCAAAGAGGAACCTGGGACACGCCCCCCCCGAGGATCCCAACTCCCCCCCCCAGAACCTCTGGACCCTCCCACTGCCCCGTGGGAAACTCTGCCCTCCCCAGGGAGCCTGCAGCTGCGAGGGGGTTGGTGCATCTCCCCATGGGGCTGGTTCCAGGGGTCATGGGCAGGCAGACCAAAGCGTGACCTTCAGACAGGGCACTCCCCAGGGGGCTCTGGGAGCTCTGGGGGGTGGGCACATGGGCTAGGGGGGCCAGCGGGGTGTTACCACTGCTGAGAGTCAGGCGGGCGCCGGGGCATTGGGGGCCAGCACTCACCATTGGGGGTCAGGCGGGCGCCCGGGGAGCTGGCTGAACTGGGTGTCGGGGAGGCCCCATCCCTGGTGCCATCGGGGGCTGGGGGAGGCCGGGAGGCCTTTCCCCTCAGGATGTCGATCACCTGGGAATGGGGGATGGAGTGTGTTACCCTGTCCTGCTGGGAGCCCCCCCGACCCACCCCAAGACCCCCTAGCGCCCCCCCATCCCCACATGGCAGCAGTGGCCCCTCCCCCATCCCTGCTTCCTCTCATTCCCATGGCCCCCACCCTCCCTCCAAGCCTCTATACCCCCCGCCTCTCCCTCACCATAACCCCCCAGGGGCCTTTGTGCTGCCCCCCACATGTCCTCCTGCCGACCCTCCCCAGCCCCCTGCTGCCCCTCCCCAGCCCCCTGCTGCCCCCCAGTTCCCCCCCATTCACCCGCCGGTTCTTGGCCACCATGAGCGCCGTGTCGTTGTGATAGTTCTTGATCCCACAGTCGGCCCCGTTCCGCACCAGCAGCCGCAGGGCATCCAGCAGCCCCCGCCCACTGGCCACGTGCAGCGCCGTGCACCCCGCGTATGACTGCGCGTTCACACTTGCCCCGTTCTGCCAGGGTAGGGAAGAGAAGAGATGGGGGTGAGATGGGACAGACAACGGCCCCCTGCCCAGAGTGTCCTGTCCAGGGGAGGGCAGGGGGCTGGGAGGGAGGGGGGGCAGTGACAGGAACCTGGCTGGGGCAAGGGGACATTTGGGGGAGCTGAAGGGAGGGAGAGGGAGCAGGTGGGGGGGAGGGGGTCTGGCCCTCACTTGTATCAGCAGCTCCACCATGTCCAAACTGTTGTTCTCCACCGCATGGAGCAAGGGGGAGCGGCCGCTCTTGATGTCCTATGTGGGGTGCACAGCAGGGTCAGACCCGTCAGGTACAGACAGGCCACCCCCCACTCACACGTACACACAACCCCCTGCACCCAGAAATTCCCCCTCAGTTTGCACAGTTCTCTCCCAGCTCTGCATCCCCTCCCCGCCCCTGCTGTACCGGCCCCCCGTGTGCGTGTGGGGGGGGTTGGAGGGGATTGGCTCCCCCGTACCCAGCCTCCCATGTGCCATGTCTGGGGGGCAGGGACCCCCCCATACTCACCACAGCGTCGATGTCCGCCCCATGCTCCAGCAGAAGCAGAACGGTGTCCCGGTTCGAGGTGGCCACAGATACGTGCAGGGGAGTGAGACCTGGGGGGAGAGAACGGGACAGGGGGGTGAGAGAGGCACAAGGGGGAGGGACGGGGAGCTGGCCTGGCTGGGGGAGAGAACGGGACCGGGGGGTGAGAGAGGGAGAAGGGGGAGGGACGGGGGGCTGGCCTGGCTAGGGGAGAGAACGGGATGGGGGGGGTGAGAGAGGCACAAGGGGGAGGGACGGGGAGTTGGCCTGGCTGGAGGAGAGAACGGGATGGGGGGGTGAGAGAGGGAGAAGGGGGATGGTATGGGGGGCTGGCCTGGCTGTGGGAGAGAACAGGACAGGGGTGGGTGAGAGAGGCACAAGGGGGAGGGACGGGGGGGTGCTGACCTGGCTGGGGTGGGGTGGGGGGGATCGTAGGGCTTTTCCAGAGATCCTGGTTCCAGTTCTCAGCTGTTTGGAAAAATTCTCAAAACCGCAAGCTCCCTCCCCCGCCCCCTCCCGACCCCAGTCTCCCCACCCCTCCTGCCCTGCTCACCCTCGTAGTTTCGGGCCTCGAGCTCCGGCTGGTCGCTGCCCCACTCCAGCAGCTCACGCAGGCACCGGGGGCTGCCGTGCTCGCAGGCCAGGTGCACCGACGTCTGGCCGTGCCGGTCCAGTGCCATTGGGGAAGCCCCATGCGAGAGCAGCAGCTTCACTAGGGACGGCTGGGTGGTGATCACTGCCAGGTGCAAGGGGGTCTGGGGGGGAGAGGCACAAGGCACTGCTGCAGGGAAGCTCGCAATGCCTGGCAGGGGGTCCCAGCTGGGGGCACTCACAAGGAAGCTTGCAGCACCAGGGGGTTCCCAGCTGGGGGCACAGGCAGGGCATTGCCACAGCAAAGCTCGCAGCACTGAGACACGCAAGCTGTGAGTGGCTGGTGCACACCCTGTAACCAGAGGAAGCTGCCCGGTCCCGACGGTGCTAACCGCAGCCCCCAGCACCAGCCGCGTTGACGCAGACAATTCTGAGAAGGGGCTGGAGCTGGCTCAGGTGCTGGTTTACGGGAAATGGGGCGCACAACACAGGACTGGGGGAGGCTGCCCCCAGCTTAGAGACCCCACCCCCAGGACCCAAGCAGAGCTGGGAGGAGTCCAGGGCTGGGGTAACTGGGAGCTGCAGCTGAGCTGGAGGGAGCCCAGGACTCGGGGAGCTGGGGGCAGTGGGTCAGGAGTGAGGGACACTGGCAGAGCTGGGGACAGTGGGTCAGGAGTGAGGGGCACCTGTCCATAGGGTGGGGCTGGTGGCTCCTTCTGGGTTCTGGGGAATGGGGGGGGCTGAGTGTGTAAGAGTATTCACAGGTGCCATGGTGTGTGAGTGAGCGAGCACGTCCCAGCAAGTCATGGCTCTGTGAGAGCAGGCATGTGCACCGCAGTGAGTGTGTGTGTGTGGGGAGGGTGCATGGGGCCATCGCAGTGGGAGTGTGCAATGCCCATGGAAGTCCGTGAACACGCTTGTTGCAGGGAGCGAGTGTGTCTGAGCATGTGTCACAGTATGTGTGTCACACCAGTGCACAGTGAGTGTGGCATGCAGCATGCCCTGGTGCATGAGTGTGCAGTGCTCTGGGAATACGGGTGCTGCAGGGAGTGAGTGTGTCGAAGTGTGTGTGTCTCAACAGTGCACAGTGAGTGTGCAACACGGTGTGCCCCAGGGCTCTGGGAATGCAGGTGCTGTAGGGAGCCAGAGGGAGAGGGGCGAGCGCTGCCAGGTTTGCCCACGTCCTGCTTTGTGTCCCATGAGTGCTCCAGGTTCCAGGGGTGCGTGTTTGTCCGTCTGTCTGCGTCCCCTCCCCCGTGACTCAGGCTCTGACCCTGGGGCGTCGCCCAGGCAACCGGGGAGGAAGTTGTCGGGGAAAGTCCCGTCTGTGCTGGGGCTGGGCGGGGCTGGGCACGTGGGTTCTGGGAACGTCGTGCCCGGGTTCCCCCCCGTCAGCCTGGCGCCACCTGATAGGGGCAGGTTGGCATCGCACCCCTCCCCCGATACCCAGCTGCCAGGGACCAGTCTAGCATCACAGCCCAGCCTCCCCCCATCCTGCCCTGGGACCCCCAGGCCCCCCGGACTGACCTGCCGCAGGTTGTTGTAGATGTCCAGGTCCCGCTGACCCTGTAGGAAGAGGCTAACCAGGCGCTGGGCCACGGGCAGGTTCCCCTGGGCCACAGCGATGTGCAGAGCCCTGTGGGCAGGGGAAGGAGAGATCATCACTGGGGTGGGGGTGGGCGTAGAACCTCTGCAGGGTCACCCTGCTCCACAGAAAGTTCCTCCCCCCTCCCCCAGCCACAGAAATTTCCCAGGTAGGTTCTGGCTAGAACAGCAGTTGCAACAGTGTCACAGCCTCATCCCAGCTTGGTGCTCACTGCTGTGGGAGGAGCGCCCTTTAAATCCCAAGAGAGCTCCTCTTCACCAACAGCTCTCTAGCAACCCCTGGGCAGATGCCAGCTAGAACAGCAGGTGCAACAATGTCATTGGAGTCCCCAGCCCCACGCCGTGGCTCCACAGCCCCCCTGCAGAGAGGCTGGCCCCTTCAGATCTATTAGCGACCCTGGTGCTGCTTAGAACAAGCATTGCAATGTTAGCAAGGTCCCCCTCCTGCTCTGCATCATCCCCACTGGGTCTGAGCGCCCCCATCTTCCACCCCACCCTTCCCACTGCCCCTTGATTCCCTCAGCCCATCTCCTTGGGTACACCCCACAATGCCCAGAATTTGGCCACACAGCTCTCCCCCCCATGTCCTGCCCCCCAAAGCCCTGTCACCCCAGCTCACCCCCGCACTTCCTGCTCTGCTTCCCCCACTCCTCTGCCCCCGCTCCCCAAGGACGCAGGTGATTTCAGAGAATCGCTCCAGCAGTGAATTACGATAAAAGGAAACCTCTTATCAGCGGGACCCGAGTGGAGGAGGGGGTGTCCTCGTCTCCGGGCTTCCAGTAAGAGCTCCCAGCCCTCCGCTGACCTCCACTTCCTGTCTCAAACAGGCCACTTTCGATATCCACTGGCAGCTCAGGCTTGGGAGGCTCCAGTGCTGCGAGCTTCCCCCCACGACAGTGCCCTGTCACTGCCCAGCTGGGAACCCAGTGCTGCGAGCTTCCCCTGCCAGAGTGCCGTGTCAATGCCCAACAGGGAGCTCAGTGCTGCAAGCTTCCCCTGCCGGAGTGCCCTGTCACTGCCCGGCCAGGAACCCAGCGCTGCAAGCTTCCCCCATGACAGTGCCCTGTCACTGCCCAGCCAGGAATCCAGCACTGCGAGCTTCCCCCATGACAGTGCCCTGCCACTGCCCAGCCAGGTACCCAGCGCTGCGAGCTTCCCCATGACAGTGCCCTGTCACTGCCCAGCTGGGAACCCAGTGCTGCGAGCTTCCCCTGCCAGAGTGCTGTGTCAATGCCCAACAGGGAACTCAGTGCTGCAAGCTTCCCCTGCCAGAGTGCCCTATCACTGCCCAGCCAGGAACCCAGCACTGCGAGCTTCCCCCACAACAGTGCCCTGTCACTGCCCAGCCAGGAACCCAGCGCTGCGAGCTTCCCCTGCCAGAGTGCTGTGTCAATGCCCAACAGGGAGCTCAGTGCTGCGAGCTTCCCTTGCCAGAGTACCCTGTCACTGCCCAGCCAGGAACCCAGCGCTGCGAGCTTCCCCCCATGACAGTGCCCTGTCACTGCCCAGCCAGGAACCCAGCACTGTGAGCTTCCCCCCATGACAGTGCCCTGTCACTGCCCAGCCAGGAATCCAGTGCTGCGAGCTTCCCCTGCCAGAGTGCCCTGTCACTGCCCAGCTGGGAATCCAGTGCTGCGAGCTTCCCCAACACAGTGCCCTGTCAGTGCCCAACAGGGAACCCAGTGCTGCGAGCTTCCCCCAACACAGTGCCCTGTCAGTGCCCAGCCAGGAGCCCAGCGCTGTGGGCTTCCCCCATGACAATGCCCTGTCAGTGCCCAACAGGGAACCCAGTGCTGCGAGCTTCCCCTGCCAGAGTACCCTGTCACTGCCCAGCCAGGAACCCAGTGCTGCAAGCTTTCCCACAGCAGTGCCCAGCCAGGCGCAGGGAGGGGCCGTGTAGGGTGGAGGAAGAGGAAGCCGGGGAGGAAATCTATCCCCCTCCCCTTCCAGTAAGAAGTTTGAGACACGGGACCATTACGCAGGAAGAAAACGTCGGCAGGGGGTGGGACGGGGGGGGGCTACACAGATGGGCCGGGGATTCCCCTTCTCAGCCGGCTGTCTCACTCTATCTGGGCTTGCAGATGGGCCACTTGCCCCCATGTCCATGCTTGGGGCCCAGGGCTATTAAACGCCCCCCCCATTTCACTTCACCCCACCCCCACACACACTTACGTGTCTCCATCCTCGTCCTGCTTGATCGCCGTAGCGATGTCAGCAGCCAGCTGGGTCTGCAGGGGGCAGAGAAGGGGGTAGGGAGTGGCGGGGCGCCCCAGCAGGGGGGCCGGCAGCAGGGGGTGGGGGGCCACGGGGTGGAAGATGGGGGCCCGCTCCGGGACCAGGAAGGGTCCGGTTAGACCTGGTGGGGGGAGAAGAATGGGGGTGCGTGAGCGAAATAAGGGATTCCCCCTTATACATCGCAAGGGACGTTCCTAGGGACCTAGGAATTCGGGCCCAGCACTTATTGGGGTCTCCCACATAACCACTCCCCCAAGGGACCCAGGAGTCTGGGGCCAGTGCTACGTGCGAGCAACTCTTAAGCAATCGCTTTACTGAAATCCTCACCTGGCCCGAGGCCACGGACTATCCTTCGCCGTCCCCACTCCCCATTTCCCGGGACCCCGGCCGTCCGGGCGGGGGAGGATCTCCAGCCCGAGGCACCCGTCCTGGCCACCCACCAGCATCTGGGGAGGCCCTGGGTGTCTGCGGGCAAAGGAAGGAACCAGGGGTCCCCCCGCGGAGGCGATGGGGAGCAGGGGGGTCACCCACCTATGAGATAGGGAGCTGGCAGGCGGGTGTAGTCCACAGCCACGTAGGGGGGGCAGTAGCCGTTGCAAAAGGGGGAGCGCTGCGCCCCGGAGACGCCCTCCTGCCCCCCATTGCTCTCCGTCTTGGGCACCTTCCCGGCTGGGGGCCCCGGCCGCTCCCAGCCCGGCTCCTGCACTGCATAGCGGCGTTTGCGCAGGGGCAGCGAGGTCTCCGCTTTCCTGCCCCCCTCGTCGAGGGGCCCCGGGATCGGCGCCCCGGGGTGCGGGGGAGGAGTCCTTGGGCCCCCCGCTGCGCCGTTCCAGGGTGAAGGCAATGCCCCGCTGCCCTGAAGAGCCCGCTGCACCCCGGGGTCTTTGGGACGGGGAACCCCTCTCCCCTGGCACCCGGGGGTGTCCCCCTTCCGCCACGTCCTCAGGTCCACGGGCATCTCCTCCGCCATTCCTCAGGCTCCGGGGTCCTTTGCCCCCCGAGTGGGGGAGGGGTCGTCAACCAAACCCGGCTCGGTCTCCTGGGTCCTTTGCCCCCGGGGTGGGGTGCAGGGGGGTTACCAAACAAACCCCGCTCGGTCTCCTAGGTCCTTTGCCCCCCGGGTGGGGGAGGGGTCACCAGCCAAACCCGGTTCTGCCCTTTTGCAATCTCATTTCCTCCGCAGGTGCCCCCTGCAGCCCGGGGCACCTCCAGGGAGCGGGCGCGCAGGGAGGGGGCGGCCTGGCTGCCCCGTGGGTGCCCACAGCCCCCGACTGAAGCCAGGGCGGCTGCAGCAGGCAGCCGGGGTAGAGGAAGGGCCACCGGGACTTCCCCGGCCGCTCAGCTGAACGCTAGGGACTTTCAGAGCCGCCTCTTACCCCGGGCTTGGGGTGGAGAATTACAGCCCCCGCCCCTCGTCCACCCCCAGGAGCGGCAGCAGGGGAGCCCCGGTGCGCCCTGGGCGCACACTTGGCACAGCGCCCTGGGCGCACCGCCCGCTTTCCCGGACTCTCCCCTCCCCACCGGAAACGCCCAGGAAGGGGGGGGGAGCGGCAGGGAACGCCCCGGGCTCGGCGGAGGAGGGAGGGGCGGGGAGTGGGGCGGTCCCAGGGCGGGGCGACCGGTTAATCCCCTCCACCCCCGCCACTGGCACGGAGAGACGTGGGTTGTCAGTGAAGGGGGCTGCGGGGCGGACCTGGTCGCCTCATGCCCCTCCTGTGCTCTCAGTGCAGGACTTCCTGGCAACTCTGCAGAGCGCGCCCCTCCGGCCCCGGCCTCTCCAACCCCTAGGCTCATGGGAGGGCAGGGCTCAGCTTGGTCGGGAGCTGGGG
This sequence comes from Dermochelys coriacea, assembly GCF_009764565.3. Lineage (NCBI taxonomy): Eukaryota > Metazoa > Chordata > Testudines > Dermochelyidae > Dermochelys > Dermochelys coriacea. Next base: position 11,875,385 of record NC_050091.1, read on the forward strand.
TCCGGTTCAGGGCAGGAGGGACCGGGAGCCGGAGCCAGAGCCTGCACCAGGCGTAAGCAGACGAAGCAATTGATTAGGGCCCAGCTGCTCAAAGGAGGCCCATTGATTGGTTTGTGGGGGGTCCCCAATGGACCAGCCCCAGCAATGCCGGGAGCCAGGGGGTCTCACGGCTCCCTGGGAAGCTGTGGGGAGGAGTCTCCCCCTGGGGCCATGGCAAGGGGGCAGGGAGGCGGCAGGGCCAGGAACACACGCTCCCAGGGTAGATGCCGGGGCAGGGGCAGGTCTGAGTCACCCCCGGGTGAATCCAGAGTCTCTGTGTAGACCCCCAGGGAGCTGTGGGTGGATGCGTTTCAGTCCGCTCTCCCCCCACCTTCTCCCAACACACTTCTCCTTCCATCCCTCTGTCTGTCCATCCCTCCCCCATCTCCGCTCAACCCCCTCCACTTCCCCCCACACCCCTCCATCCCTCCCTCATCCACCCTCCCTCCTTCCATCCCTCCCTAGTGCACCCCTGTCTGTCCATCCCTCCCCCATCTCCGCGCAACCCCCTCCACCTCCCACACACTCCTCCCAGCCCCCTCTATGTATCCATCCCTCTGTGCCCCCCTTCCCTCCCCCACAGCGCCTGAGAAATGCTCACGGTTTGAGGGACCGTGTCCTGGGTCCAGCCAGGCTCCCAGCACCACCAGCTGTGACCCCAAATACAGCTGGGGAAACCGAGGGAGTGACTCTGCTTCAAGTCACAGCAAATCACCAGCACAGCTGAGAATGGAACCCAGGAGTCCTGGCTCCCCACCCCTCCCCCCAAGTGCTCAGTCACATCCGTGTTGCTCCTGCCCCAGTGACAGGGATGGGTCCCGAGCCCACTTCAAAGGACTGAGTCATTGAGGCCAGGGGGGAGAACAGAGACATGGGGACCCCATTGCTGGGGGGGATGGGGGAGCAGGGGGCTCTAGGACCAGTGGTTGGGAATGGGGTGGAGGGAGGGGAGATGGTCCTTGGGAGACTTTGCCCTGTTGATCTAGTAGAGAATTTCCTGGGGTGGGGAGGTAGATAATTAACCTGCCCCCCAGCTCCACCGCTCCCCCCTGCAGTGACCCTTCCCTGCATCCCCACTATTCCCCCTGCAGTGATCCCTGCCCCAGCCCCACTGCTACCTCAGCAGTGACCCCTGCCCCCTCTCCCACAGCACCCCTTCAGTGGCCCCTGCCCTGCATCCCCACTGCAGTTACCCCTCCCTGCGTCCCCACTGCTCCCTCTGCAGTGACCCTTCCCTGCATCCCCACTGTTCCCCCTGCAGTGATCCCTGCCCCACCCCCACTGCTACCTCAGCAGTGACCCCTGCCCCCATTCCCACTGCTGTAACCCCTCCCTGCATCTCCACTGCTCCCCCTACAGTGATACTGTTGTCCCCCCCCCGGATCCCTGTCCCATGGGTGCATGTGAGTGAGAAGTGCCAGGCTGTGGGGGTGCCAGCGCTGGCTGCAGGAGGGTGGCTCGAGCTGCACTGGGGTTGCAGAACACACAAAGCCCTGCAAACAGAAAGAACAGCCAGCTATCCTGGGGCCCAGCACAGAGGGACAGGGCCCAACCACCAAGCTTTCAGCTCTCTGTGCACCTCTGCCCCACTTCCTTCTGTCCATGCACCCTCCATTCTCCATCCTCCACCCGCCCATAACTCCTTCCAACAGCCCCCCCTTCTCCCTGGCTCCGCCCCTGGGAGCAGGATCTGATTTACCAGAAGCAATGGGTTTGGAAAGTCCCTGCTCTGCATCCTGCATCCCCCACTGGGCAGGGGACAGGTGGGGGGGTGGAGGGAAGGAGCAGGGGGGGTTCAGGTTGGGCCAGCAGCGACCCCCCCTTTCCCCTGAGAGGCTGTGTTCTGCAGGGGAGCACAAGAGTGAGCATGCACCAGTGTGAAAGTGGGGTGACAGCACACACAGCTGTGCAGTGAGTGCACCATTGTAGGTATGTGTGCAAGGACTGGGTGGTGGACGTGTCAGGGTATCTGAGAGTGCAAGAAGGGTCAGAGAGTGCATCCTTGCATGACTATAGAAAGATCAATGGTGAGGATAAAAGGGGGTGTGTGTGCAAGGACAGACAGCTGACAGAAATTGGTGGTGAGTGCTGGAGCGTGTGATTACAGGAGAATGGTGTCAGAGTAGCAGCCGTGTTAGTCTGTATTCGCAAAAAGAAAAGGAGGACTTGTGGCATCTTAGAGACTAACACATTTATTTATTTATTTAACAAATTTGTTAGTCTCTAAGGTGCCACAAGTACTCCTTTTCTTTTAGGAGAATGGTGGTGAGTGTGCAAAAAAGCTGTGGTGTGAGAATGCAAAAGGGCAGCTGGGAGTGCCCTGATTCCCAGTCCTCCCCAAAAAATCCCTATACGCCGACTCCCCTACTAGAGCCAGGGATAGAACCCAGGAGTCCTGGTTCCCATCCTCTATACCGCCCACTCGCTGCCTATAGCTGGGATAGAAGCCATGCGATGCAGTGAGCTGTAGCTCACGAAAGCTTATGCTCAACTAAATGTGTTAGTCTCTAAGGTGCCACAAGTCCTCCTGTTCTTTTTGCGGATACAGACTATCAGGGCTGCTGCTCTGAAACCGGGGAGACCTGACGGCTCGGTCCTTCAGGACCCCCGACTCCGGCCGCCCGTCTCAAGGGATGCGGAAGGGCGTTTATTTGGGGGGTGAGGACCCCTGGCGGTGAAATGCGGAAATGCGCATTGGTCCGGGTCGGTCGAGGGCCCGTGTGGGAGCGGACGGGGTGGGTGGTTGGATGGAGGCGGGACAATGCGCAGCCTGAATCCCCCCCCGGCACTGCGGGGGGGCTGCCAGAGGAGGGCTCCTGCCTGCCTCTCCCACGGAGCCAGGGTTAGTGTCCGGGGCGCTGTGCAGCTGGGAGCGGGTCCGGGGCGCTGTGGGGAGGGGGCTCAGCGAGGGGCGCTGTGGGGAGGGGGCTCGGCGGGGGCTGAGGGGAGGGGGGGTGAGGGCTCAGCGAGGGGCGCTGTGGGGAGTGGCCTCGGCGGGGGCTGAGGGGAGGGGGGTCAGCAGGGGGCGCTGTGCTGTGGGGTGGGGCTTGACCCAGGAGGATGGAGTGGGGGGGCGGAGGGCCCCCCAGTTTCTCAGGGCGGTGCCCGGAGGGGCCGGGTTGCCCCAGCTGCGGCAGCGGGGTAGGTGCCCCGGGGTGTGACTGGAGCCCGCCGCCGAGAGCTCCGCTCCCTGCTCCCCAATGAGCCACCAGAAACGGAACCCAGCGGGGAGCCGGGGGGGGTTGGACCGGAGTCTGGGGGCGGGGCGGGGTGGGGTACGTGTTATTCGGGGAGGGGTCTGACAGCACCGATTCCCCCTCCCCAGCAGCGCAGAGGCCCCGTGAACAGGCGAAGGTAGCAGGTCCCGCCCCAGCCCTGGGCCCTGCGGGGGAAGGAGTCAGAGACGGGAGGAGGCTGCAGTGAAGGAGGCAGACAAGAGACGGACGGACGGACGGACGGACCGACCGACCGACCGCACCACCGGCCCCCCGAGGGGGCGGGATCAGCACTTGGTAAGACGCAGACACCTACGTGTGGGGGCCAGGACTCCTGGGTTCTATCCCCGGGTCTGGGAAAGGAAAGGGGTCTGGTGGTGGGGGCTGGGAGCCGGGACTCCTGGGTTCTATCCCCGGCTCTGGGAAAGGAAAGGGGTCTGGTGGTGGGGGCTGGGAGCCGGGACTCCTGGGTTCTATCCCCGGCTCTGGGAAAGGAAAGGGGTCTGGTGGTGGGGGCTGGGAGCCGGGACTCCTGGGTTCTATCCCCGGCTCTGGGAAAGGAAAGGGGTCTGGTGGTGGGGGCTGGGAGCCGGGACTCCTGGGTTCTATCCCCGGCTCTGGGAAAGGAAAGGGGTCTGGTGGTGGGGGCTGGGAGCCGGGACTCCTGGGTTCTATCCCCGGCTCTGGGAAAGGAAAAGGGTCTGGTGGTGGGGGCTGGGAGCCGGGACTCCTGGGTTCTATCTCTGGCCCTGGGACAGGAGTAGAGTGGTTAGAGCCAGGGCCTAGCACTCCTGGGTTCTCTCACAATTGTGGGCTGGGAGCCAGGACTCCTGAGTTCTCTTCCCTTATTTTTGATGCCAGGGCTCTCTTCCCCACTACAGTCTGTTTCCCAGGCCCCCTCCTGGGCTCGACACCAGGGCACTTGCCTCTCCAGCCCACGTTCCAGGTGCTGGGTGACTCAGGGCCAGACAGGTTCAGCAGCTCTTGAGTGCTGCTGCCGCCCCCGCAGCCCTGCACCCCGGTGGGAGGCTGGCGGAGATCCCGCATCCAAAGCCCATCAGAGGAGCTGAGCCTGGGACCCTTGGCAAAGGCACTCCAGCAAAGGGACCCAGGCATCCGACTGGGACCCTCTCAGGTTCCTTCTCCTCTCTCCACAGACTGTGACCCTTCCCTCTGCTCCTGCCTCCAGGGAGGATGGGAGGGCCTTGTTTCTGGGACACCCCATATAAGGGGGTTCTGTTTGCAGGTGAGACACAGAGCAGTAGGGGGAGCCCTGGGCTGGAATTCTGTGGGTCAGGAGTGAGGGGCACCAGCAGAGCTGGAGGGGGGGTGCCCAGGGCTGGGTTAGCAGGGGGCTGCGTGTCTGGAGTGAGGGGCACCGGCAGAGCTGGAGGGGGGGAGCCCAGGGCTGGGGTAGCAGGGGGCTTCGTGTCTGGAGTGAGGGGCACCGGCAGAGCTGGAGGGGAGGAGCCCAGAGCTGGGTTAGCAGGGGGCTGCGTGTCGGGAGTGAGGGGCACCGGCAGAGCTGGATGGGGGGAGCCCAGGGCTGGGTTAGCAGGGGGCTGCGTGTCGGGAGTGAGGGGCACTTTCACCATCTCTCTCCCTCTCCCGTGACCCGTCAGGCTGTCTCCTGTTGTGCTGGGGTCCCCACACTGTGGTTTGTACTTTTGTGGTGCATGTGATCCCGGAGGCGCCGTCCGTGGGGCAGAACGTCACTCTGTCCGTGGAAGTCGGCTTGGAGCCCCTGCGTCACTTCGACTGGTACCGGGGGCAGCTGGCTGATGGCAGCACCCGCATCTTCAGCTACTTCCCTGGGCAGGGCCGCCCCCAGCGCAATGGGGTGCAGTTCACGGGCCGTGAGGTTGGCCTTCCCAACGGGTCTCTGCTCCTCTGGGGCGCCCAGACCAATGACAGTGGCACCTACCGGGTCGCTCTGCAGCTGGTGCCTCATGGCAATGAGAAGGGCACCGTGGAGCTGCGGGTGAGCGGTGAGTGGCCCCCCAAGGGCCTGCCCTTTCCCCCAAACACTCCCAATCTCCCATAGGCCCCCCCAACGTGTCCATCCCTCTGGGGAGTGAGAGGAACAGTGTGGGGCTGCAGTGGGTGGTAAATCACATCCCAAAGACACCCCACCCTCTGGGACCCTCTGCAGGATCCACCCATCCCCGAGGGACCCCAGAACCACAGCCCTCCACGAACTTGTGGGCAGGCTAGGTTATAAAACTCACATGGGCTAAATAACAGAATGAGCCGGTGACTTCAACTAGTTTTCTTCCTGCTGTTCTTAGGCTCCGTGTCCTTCGGCCAGAAAATTACTAGAAACGAACGAGTTTAGTAGCAAAATAACATTGAAAGCAAATGAGACATGGCAGCGAGCGAAGCCCAGCTGGGTGGGCGGCCCTTGGGGACGGCCTGAATTGGGCCCCAGCAGAGCTGCTACAGTTATAGAGGGACGATCAATCCCTTCCCTTCATTCAAAGGCAGCTGTTCTTCTCCTACTACACAGGTCTGGGCTGGTGACTTGGTACTGACCTAGCCCCTGAGCCAAAGCAGCTTGTCTGCCAAGGGGCTCACGGGGCTGCCTATGCAAGTCAACCAGCCAGTGCTCCAGTGAGATTTGGAAATGGAGCCAAGTCACTGGTGCCAGCTGTGCGTGTACAGGGCTATTGCGCATTAAACCCCATGAAACAGGCAGTGAGGGAGGCCGCAGGCCCCCAGGGCTGGGGCTTTTGTGCGCTTGATGGTGCAATCTGCAGCTCACAAACCAATTTGGAGCCTCTTCTCCTTTTGGTCTGGGAGCCACAGAATCTGTGTGCGTGTGCCAGGCTCAGTTCTGTTCAATGCTGGGGTTCTTGCAGCGGCTTTGCCTGTCGGACTCAGCCTGAGCCGTCTGATGAGCTTGTCCAGCCTCAGCACTCTCGGGTACTGACTGATGCAGAGTTGCGTCTACACCACTACAACTAAATTCGCCGGCGTGATGCCAACAGGCCACACGAGCTCAGCCCTCCACAGGGTTTTGCTCAGGCGCACCCAGCTGGAGACGTGTAACCAAGGCAGCCCTCGCGGGAGACAGTACCAGGGTAAACATCGTACGATCATTGGGAGCAAGGAGCTTACACATGTTCCAGACCTAAGCACATGCCCTTGTGGCATGGATGGGTTCTGCCCTCACTCCTGCAGTGACCAGAGAGAGCCAGGGCGCTAGACGGGCGTTCACCAGGTGACTTGCTCAGGGCGCTGTTTATGGAACAGCTGGATCCTTTCTAGTCTCTCTGGAGTTCGCAGCTGTCTCTAGCCAGGGCCCGGCCCAGCAGAGCTAACTGGTGCTGTCAGTGAGGAGGCGCTAGCTGTGACCCAGTGCGGGGGTGTTCTCATGGGCCAGCCTCTCCGCGAGGTGCTTTGCCATGGGACAGTGAGGCACAGGGCGTTTTTTATGAGTGTTGCTCCTGCTCAGCAGTCTGGCCTGCTCCCTGCCCAGCACAGCGGCTGTGGCCAGCTGGAAAGCCAGGTTTGAAGCATCCAGCCAGGATGTGAGCTGTGCCCTCTCCTCAGCCAGACAGGAAACAAGTTGTCTCCTCTGCGGCATCTTGCAATAGTGGGAAACTCCAGTATTTCGGTGCAAAACCTCCTGGCTGGGATGACCACTATGAGCCATCGCGTTTTGTGTGGGGCACAAGGGACCAGGCGCTGGCCGCCCGCTGGCTCCGTTCCAGGTCGCAGCAAGCTTGGGCAGTGACTTCCCTTGGCCCGTGCTGTGCCCAGCCCATGCTTGCCCTGCCAGCAGGCCATGCTCTCTGCAGAGTCTCTCTGGCACATCCCTTCCCCATGCGCAGGGCTCCAGCCTTGGTTAGTGGCTCATCGCACTGCAGTGATATAAACCCGTTCGACTTGCTCGCTTGGTCTGTCGCCGGCCTGAGACAGCGACGCAGGAACTCGCGCCCGACAACGGCCCGTGGCTCCATTCCCATGCTGGGTTATCCCCACACTGCTGCGAGACGTCCAGTATGAACTTCGTACGCACGGGTCTCCGCGTGCAACTGCCACTCGTGCTGCACGGCTGGGTCACCTGCCCGACCCCAGGCACGGACCTGCTGTAGCACAGCCAGTGCGGTGTGGCACTGTCATGCGGTCATATCCTGCAGCGCCAGAAGGGGCTGGTCCATCCATGTTCACAAGTGCCAGTTCTCCAAGCGCCAGTAGCTAGATCAGTGTGCCTGTACCAGGGGCTGGGTTGGCTTAATTCTGGGGTGTGGCTTCGTTGGGCTCCAAACCAGCCCACTGGGTTGCCCTGGGTGCGACATGCAGAACAGAGCTGCGCACCCCGTTGGCTTTCTAAGGCACCACTAAATGTGTCAGCTCCTCTGACCCAGAACACGCCTTTGTTAATGGCCCATTTCCCCACTCATCGGGCATTGTCCCTGGGGCGTAACCGTTTATCTGGGATGTTTCCGTGGCCGGGATGGTAAAGCTGAGAAAAGTGCAGTGTGCAGGTGGCCTGTGTCATACAGCTCCCGCCAGGAGCGGGTGAGCCTTGAACACTGGTTCCTTGGCGTGTCTGCGCTCCAGCTCGCAGCTAGGCCCTGCAGTGCGTAGCAGAGACGCTCCTGTCAGCCTGGTCAGTCCAGGCCCCGGAGTGGCGGCCGTGAGGTCAGGGGACAAATTCTTCCGTGGCCTTAGCTGCGTTCACACCGGGGTCCCTTGTCCTGACTCCGGGGCTCAGGGTGTGAAATTCATGGAGCTGGGGCGGGTTGGTTTGTAGGGTGTAGAGCCGCTGTCGGGCTTCTCCGAGATCCTCACAGGAGCGAGCCCCTGTCTAGAGAACCCCTGGCCAGCCAAGAGCCCCATGGGCCCTGCGCCGATCATGGCTGCAGGCAGGCGGCGCGCTCAGAGCTGTCCACAGGCCCTTGTGGGCAGGTTCCCTGGGCAGCGACAGAGCCTTAAGCTTAGGGGGCTGTTGGCAAAGGCTGGGAACAGCTCCTGGTTCCGGATCCTCAGCCCTAGCTGCATCGGCTCGAACGCCTTTACCCGGTGGCAGCGCCGGAGCGCAGGGGCAGCGTCAGCCGCTGCGTCTGCTCCGCGTCCAAGCCCAAAGCACAGACGCCGAAGAGGAAGGTACTCGGCTGTTGGGCTGGCACTGGCAGTGGGGCCTGGCCTGGGTGCTGGTCGTTCCCCAGCATCATGCTCCGGAGAGCGGCCGAGAGGCCTGGTCCATGGGAGGGTGTTGACTGCAGGCTGGTTAGAGACACCCCCAGGGACTGCCTCAGAGCCCCCCCCATGGCCCCCATCCCTCCAGGGACTCCCCTATAGACTTCCCCCCCACCCCGGGACAGTCTTGGAGACCCCCATCCCCCACACAGACTGCCCCGTGGACCCCCAACCCTTTAGCCCCCAGGGGGAGCCAGAGGGTGATCCCTCCCCAAACCCCACTAGCCCTCCTCATTCCCCCAGCCTAGGACTCTGCTCTGTCCACAGGGACTCCCTGGGGTCCCTCCCAAACCCCAGCCCCCCCCAACACTAACCTCTCCCCAACTCTCTTCCTTGCAGTCCCGGAGACCATCCTGGGCCCAAGGACGCTGCCCCCCCCGGACTCAGACACAGGGCCTCCGCCGTCCACAGCAGCCCCCAGCACCCCGCAGGTCCTGGGCTGGGTAGTGGCAGGGGTTGTGGTCGGGATTTTGCTGATCGGAGCTCTGGGGGCCGTGGTCATCTACCACCTTGTCCTGCGCAGGTCAGACCTGGCCGGAGGGTAAGTGGGGTGGGAGGAGAGGCTGCTTGGATTCTCTCTTTGGTTCTGGAAGGGGAGTGGGGTCTAGTGGTTAGAGTGGGGGGGGGTGAGGTGGGGCTGGGAGCCAGGATGCCTGGGTTCTCTCTTTGGCTCTGGGAAGGGAGCGGGGTATTGTGCTTAGAAGAGGGCATGGGAGCCAGGACACCTGGGTTTTCTCCCTAGTCCTGGGAGGGGAGTGGGGTGTAGTGGGTTAGAGCAGGAAGGAGGAGGGGGGCTGGGAGCCAGGACACCTGGGTTCTTTTCTCCTGGTGAGGTGGGGTGGGGATTCCCTTGGGATTATCATGTCAGCTCCTGGCTCTGTTTAGCTCCACAGGAAAATTGGATCCCAAAGGGAAGAAACCACCAAGATCTGCCAGGGGTGAGTCACAGCCCTGATGCCGGGTTTGGGGTGGGGCCAAGAGCCCGGACCCCTGGGTTCTATCTCCCATTCTCTCTCCAGATGACACTGAGCCGATTTATGAGGTGATGGAGTCTCCGTTGGAGTTGCCCCAGCCAGAGAGGAGAAACCCCCAAACTGACCCTTGAGCTCCCCTGGTGAGTGAGGTGGGCCAGGCACTGGCCCCATGGGCACTGCCCCACATGAACCTTGGCATGCTGCCCCCATCACTGCCAGGTACTGCCCTCCCCATCCCCCCCCCGCCTCCCAACGAGCCTGCCCCCCTTCCCCACAAGCTCCTGGGTCGGAGCCTCTCCCTGGGGTCTATTCCTTGCCAGTGGGCTGGGGGGCAGGGGGAATCCTGGAGGGGATTGCAGGGGGTGTCAAAGGCAGGTTATAACTAATCTCTCTCCCCTCCCCCATGTCCATCTGTCTTGCAGGCCATCCCCTTGCCTCCCCAGCCAGACCCCAACTACATGGTGAGTCCCCCCAGTTCAGCTCCCCGGCGTTGGGTATGAGGGGCTGGGAGGGTCCATGTGTCCAGATCCTCCCCCACGTCTGTCTGTCCCTAATGGCCCCTCTCCCCTGGCAGGAGCTGCTGCAGCGAGCGGGGTCCATGTATGTCCAGATCCAGAGGTGACACCAGCCGCAGAGTCCACAAGGGAGAACCCCCCTAACAGGGAACCGCCCAGGGATACCCCCAACCGTGGGGAATCCCCCAACGAGGAGCCACCCAGGGACATCCCCCTACCATGGGGAACCCCCCGAGGGTCCCCACAATAGGGAGCCCCTGCCATGGGGAAACCCCTGGAGAGCCCCTTCCACCATGGGGAACCCCCCCTGCAGGGAGCCCACAATTGGGATCCCCGACCCCAAGGACCCCACCAATGAGGAATCCCCTACCAGCGGGAACACCCACAGAAAAACTGGGGTACTCTCCCAGGGACCCTAATAGGCAGCTCCACCCACACAGAGCCTGAGCACCCCCCAGTGGGGTGCCCCTCAGCAAACCTGGGAACCCCCCACAGCACCCTTGACCCTCCCAAAGGGACCCCCTCCCAGCATCTATGGAAACCCCTAGAGACACCCCCACATTGTCCCTGGGGAACCCCCCCAGCAGCGCTAACCCACCGGGAGACCTCAGCCTCCACGCCAGACCTTGCACCTTGGGGATCTCCCCATCAACATCTCCAAGGAACCCCCCACCCCCAAACCCAGCCTCCTGGGGCTTGCTCTGGGGTCCCTCCGAGGCTGGAGCCTGGATCAAACTGCTGGAGGAAGAGCTGGAGGCTGGTGTTCGGAGCAGATGGGGGGGGGCCACCACCCGCACCATCCCCGCTATTAAACCTTGTTCCTCTGCAAGAGTCTCCCTTCTTCTCTGTTCTGGCTCGCAGTGTGGGGCAGGGGGAGATGCGGGGGTGGGATGGAGATTTAGGGGACTGCCATTACACAGAGACACCCCCTCCCCATGCCTGACTTCCCCCCCCTCCAAGGCTGAGCTCAGCTGCCCAAGACTTTTATTGAGGTTCGGGGGGTGGGGGAGGGGTTGGAGTTGCTGGTGGCTGGGATGTGGGGGGGAGCCTGGTCACTCCCACCCCAATTCTTGCTGGCCCAGTTGGGGGCGAATCCCGGCCCCATCCGTTCAACCTGAAAAAGATGAGACTTCATCGCAGGAAGAGTGGCAGACCCCCGATCCCCTACTGAGCCCCCTGCCCCATGGCACCCCCTGCAGCCTGGTGCCCCTGATTGAGCTCCCCGCCCCATGGTGCCCCCCTTATTGAGCATCTTCCCCTGCTTCCTGCAGCCCAGCGCCCCCTGTTGCTCTTAACGGAGACCTGCAGATATGGATGTGACGAAGTGGGACTGTTCTTAATGTTTCCTCTGAGTAGTGTGGGGGTGCCTCAGTTTCCCCTATTCAGTTCTTAAGTATCTAGGGGGTGGGATAAGGATGTATGATCATTGCAGAGCCCTAGAGGGCAGGTCCATGCAGGGGTCTGGACACAGAGAAGGGCCGACACCCTGTTTCCTGGCACCTGATGGCCTGGGCCCTTCCCCCCTGCAAGGTGAGAGCTAAAGGGTTGGAGAATGAAGGGATCCGATGACCTCCTGGCCTGGGAAAGGGACAAAGCCCGGGGAGGGGGGCTGGAGAGAGTTTCAGTTTGGGGCTGGCTGGGGACGTGGAGTGAAGTGCAGACGTGGTTGTCTGGCTCACTGCCCCCCCCAAAATGGACCCAACTGAGGGGTCCTGTTCTCTGCACCTACAAGCTCTGTGTTAGACCATGTTCCTGTCGTCTAATAAACCTTCTGTTTTACTGGCTGGCTGAGAGTCACGTCTGACTGTGGAGTTGGGGGGCAGGACCCTCTGGCTTCCCCAGGTCCCCGCCTGGGCGGACTCGCTGTGGGAAGCGCACGGAGGGGCAGAGGATGCTGAATGCTCTGGGGTCAGACCCAGGAAGGGGGGAGCCGGGTGAGCTGTGTGTCCTGCAGACAGGCTGCTCCCAGAGAGGAGACTCCCCCAGAGTCCTGCTGGCTTTGTGGGGAGCAGCTCCAGAGCATCGCCCGGTGAGCCCGTGATGCTAGCCCAGCCTTGCCCCCCCTCAGCTCTGCCAGTGCCCCTCAATCCTGACCCACATCCCCCTGCCAGCCCAGCCCTGCCCCTCTGCCAGCTCTGCTGGTGCCCCTCACTCCCAGCCAGCAGCCCCATGCCAGCCAAACCCTGGGCTCCCTCCTACCCTTACCTGCCAGGATTCGGCCCATCCAGGTGGTGCCCCGGGGCCATGGGGGGCAGGAGTTGGTGCCGGGGAGTCCCCCCATGGTCCAGTCTGTGTTGTGCGAATGTTGCTGGCACTGAGTGAGGCAGCCAGGCTGGGTGGGAAGGGGTCTGGGGGGAGCAGGAGGGAGGTTGCCCAAGAGGCCTGAGCAGGGGGAGGATGATGGTTAAGAAACCCACAGAGCAACGGAGTCCTGCCCCCCTCCCCTAATCATCCCTTAACTACCCTGGTGCCCCCCCAAATGTCCCCTGCCCCTCTCCCTCCCATCCCATAACTGCCCCTGCCCCTCTCGTCCCAGAGCTGCCCCTGTACCCCCCAAACTCCCCTGCCCTTCCCCCTCCCATCCCATAACTGCCCCGTACCGCCCAAACCTCCTGGCCTCTCCCCTCAGGACTGGGGGGGGGCAGTATTAGGTATATGAATGCACCCATTAGGGCCACACAGGGGCAAGGAGCCAGGGCGGGGATACCGGCTTCACGCTCCCCCCAAAAAAGTAAGAATTTTCTGTAATAGTTTTATGGATCCTGCCTGTGCCTCAGTTTCCATCTAAACTGGAAAAGGGGCTCAGCCCCCTGCTGGAGCCGCGCAGGAAGTGGGACGTCTGTGGGGCACCAGCAGCATGGGACATGCACTGGGCTGAAGCCGACCCAAGGTGCCAGAGGGTCCAGGCAGACAAAGTGCCGCCCTGAGGACTGGCCAAGCCTCCCCCACCCCCGGCCCCAGCAGCAGGACACCCCTGAGAGAGGGGCCGGTGAGGGGCTGGTGAGCGAGCCAGCCATGGACTCAATCACGGCTGGGCTGGGTCATCACTGCGCTGGCCAGGCTGGGCCACGGCTAACGGCCGCCTCTCTGGGCTGCCCCCAGGCCCCGGGCCTGCAGCCCGGAGCTGAGTGGGGCCCCTGGCTCTGCACCTCCCCCCAGCGGGGTCTGGCTGGGCCGCACTCCGGCAGGGACCCTCAGGGGAAAAGGGGGGCTGTTGCTGGCAGCCCAGTCCTGGAGCCCACGGGCCTCTGTCCAACCCTGGGGCCCGGCCCAGTGAGGGGTCGCGCCCAAGAAGCTGGTTGCAGGCTGGGGTATAGGCTAGACCCTATGACTTCCCCCCCCACCCTTCCCCCTCTGCCCTGGGAACCCTATCCCCCTGCCGCCCTTCTTCCCCCTCACCTCCTGCTCCCTCTTCTCTCCCCCACCCCAGAGATCCTGCCCCCTTCCCCCCTGCTGCCCCTCACTCTGTCCCACTCTGGACACCCTGCCCCCCACATGCTGGGCAGTCTGCCCCCCGCTCCTGCAGCCTAGTCTGCCCCTCCTCCCCCCATCCCCCCACCCCCATCGGGAATCCCTTGATCTGTGGGTTCCTCACTTAACCCCCTCCCCCATATGCTTCCCCCAGGAAATGGGGCACAACAGGGCAACTCAAAGAAGGGGCAGGGACTGGCAGGTGAGCTGGGGGGAGGGTCAGTGGGGAGCAGAGGTGTGTGGGATGGGGCAGAAAGCTCCCCCCTGCCCTCCCTGAATTGGTTGGGGCTGGTGCCACTCTAAAGCCGGGCTGCAGAATAAGCCTCCCCGGGGGGGGGTCTGTGTGTAGCCAGGTGAGGGGGGGCCAGGCTGGTGCCTGTTGGGGGGTGGCACTTGTTCTAGGGGTTAACGCTGCCCCCCCCAGAGGCTGGAGTTTGTGCACAGGTGCAAGGCTGGGACCTGGGGCCCCTTCGAGCCGCCCCCCTCCTGACCTTGTCTGCGGGTGGGAGGTGGTAAGGGGGGAGGTTCCCCTTTTGGGGGGCTCCAGCCCCCCCAGCTCCATTGCTCTGGTCCTGCGGCACCCCTGGCGCAGGGGGGCTCACCTGCTCCCTGCTGGGAGCCAAGCGTGACCTGGAGACGGCAGAGGGAGGGAGACCCGAGACCCCCCATCACACAGCCCCCCCCGCCTCCCACATGCACTCAGCCCCTCTACAGGTGGGGACTGCCCTTGACCCCCCATTTACCTGCCCCCCCCGACCCAAACTACAAGCTGTGGCTCAGTTTCCAGGCTTTTATTGAGGTTTACTGGGGGGAAGGGAGATTTGGGAGGGGTCTGGGGAAGGGGCACTGGAGGGGGAGGGCGGTTAGGGGGATGTGGGGGAGGGGTCTGGGGAAGGAGTGAGGGAAGAAAGGGGTTGGGGGGAAGGGCGGGGAGGGGGATTGGAGGGAGGGGGCTGGGGGTGGCATTGCTCGGTGGCTGGGCCAGGGATCGGGGCAGAGGCGGGCTGGGATCCAGTAACACCCCCAGGACCCCCTGGGGGGCAGCAAACCAGGACACCGCCCAGTCACCCTGCGAACAAAGAGAGCATAAGTGGGAGACAGCCCCCCCCGCCCCATGGAGCAACCTGCTGCCCACCCCCTTGCCCCATGGCACCCCTATTCAGAGCCCCCAACCCCCTCCCTGCCCCACGGCACCCCATGCTAAGCCCCCCACAGTGGCCCCTGCTGAGACCCCCACCTTGTGCCATGGCGCCCCCTGCTGAGCCCCCACCCTACCACACGGCACCCCATGCTAAGCCCCCCATCGTGGCCCTTGCTGAGCCCCCCACCTTGTGCCATGGTTCCCCCTGCTGAGCCCCCTGCCCTGCCCCATGGCGCCCCTTCTTGCTCTTCCCGAAGAGCTGCAGGTGCATGAAGAGTGCGTGGGACTGACCCCTGGCACGGATGACGAGGGTGAAGCTCCCATTGTCCCGGGGGGTTAACCCCGTGATGCGCAGGGAGCAGTCACCCCCCAGGGTCTCGCGCCCCGTGGACGCCGGTCCCTGGTTCCGTGTGTCTGGGGAGGTGAAGGTCAGGATCCAATCAGACTCGGCTGTGGAGGTTCTGCGGTACCAGGTGCAGCTCTAGGCGACTCCCCGGGCCCCCCCGCCACCAGCAGGGTCACCATCTGCCCCACGGTAGGGTGGGGGGGCACCACTGCCACCCCAAAATCAACAGCGCTGGCCAGCGGGAGGCAGGAGAACAGGACACAGACTGCGCGGGGAGGAGGGGGGAGGGACGATGTCAGAAATGGGATCCCGCCAGCTCTGCTGGTGCCCCTCGCTCCCGACCTGCAGCCCCCAGCTATTCCAGCCATGGGCTCCCTCCAGCTCTGCCGGTGCCCCTCACTCCTGACCCACAGCCCCTTCCTATCCCAGTGCTGCCCACCCCCCATACCTGCCAGGATTGGACCTGTCCAGGAGATGGCCCAGGTATGGGCGTGGGGGGGTGCCTGGGAGATGCCCCATGTCCAGTCTGTGCTGGGGTTGAACAGAGCTGGGCTGGGGCGAGGGTGCCCGGCTGGTGAATCCCGGGGTGGGGGAAGCACAGGGATGGGCGGGGCAGGGGGGTTGCCCAACAAGCCCCGAGGCAGGGGATATTGGGTAAGAAAGAAACCCACAGAGCAAGGGAGTCCTGCCCCCTCCCCCCCCGTACTCTCTGTACCCCACCCCCTTCCCCACAGCAAACACGCACAGACTCCTTGCTGCTCCTGCCCCCCAGGCTCCCGCTCCCAGTGGGGGAGGGGGGTCAGGAATGTGATGGCAAAGGGGACGGTTTGGGGAAGCCAGGAGATGGAAACAGCCCCCCCACAACTGCCCCTGGATTCAGGGCTCCACGCCCGCCCCCCCACCAAATCTGGGGCTGTTGCTCATGGGTTTCTTACCCAACTTGCTGCCCCTCCCCCACTGGCTCTTGGGAAACTTCCCCCAGTGGCTGGTGGACCCTGCCCTGGGAGCTGTGGGGTGGGGAAGGAGCTGGGGCCTTGTGACACCTCCAGGAGCGGGGGTCCCCACAGACAGCGCTGGGGGACCCAGCCCCAAATACTGCCCCACAGCCAGGGGCCTGGGTTCCATCCCCGGCTCAGGGAGTGGGGTCATAGAATCATAGAACTGGAAGGGACCTCAAGAGGTCTCTAGTCCAGTCCCCTGCACTCATGGCAGGACTAAGTATTGTCTAGAAGACCATCCCTGACAGGGGTTTGTCCAACCTGCTCTGAAAAATCCCTAATGATGGAGATTCCACAACATCCCTAGGCAATTTATTCCAGTGCTTAACTACCCTGACAGGTAGGAAGTTTTTCCTAATATCCAACCTAAACCGCCCTTGCTGCAATTTAAGCCCATTTCTTCTTGTCCTACTCTCAGAGGTGAACAATAATAATTTTTCTCCCTCCTCCTTGTAACCTTTTATGTACTTGAAAACTGTTCTCATGTCCCCTCTCAGTCTTCTCTTCTCCAGACTAAACAAACCCAATTTTTTCAATCTTCCCTCATAGGTCATGTTTTCTCTAATCATTCGTGTTGCTCTTCTCTGGACTTTCTCCAATTTGTCCACATCTTTCCTGAAATGTGGCGCCCAGAACTGGACACAATACTCCAGTTGAGGCCTAATCAGCGCGGAGTAGAGCGGAAGAATTACTTCTCATGTCTTGCTTACAACACTCCTGATAACACATCCCAGAATGATGTTTTCTTTTTTTGCAACAGTGTTACACTGTTGACTCATATTTAGCTTGTGGTCCACTATGACCCACAGATCCCTTCCCGCAGGACCCCTTCCTAGGGAGTCATTTCCCATTTTGCATGCGTGCAACTGGTTGTTCCTTCCTAAGTGGAGTACTTTGCATTTGTCCTTATTGAATTTCATCCTATTTACTTCAGACCATTTCTCTGGTTTGTCCAGATCATTTTGAATTTTAATCCTATCCTCCAAAGCACTTGCAACCCCTCCCAGCTTGGTATCATCCACAAACTTTATAAATGTACTCGCTATTCAATTATCTAAATAATTTATGATAATAGTGAACAAAACCGGACCCAAAACTGATCCCTGCAGGACCTCACTTGTTATGCCATTCCAGCATGATTGTGAACCACTGATAACTACTCCCTGGGAACTGTTTTCCAACCAGTTTTGCACCCAGTTTATAGTAGCTCCATCTAGGTTGTATTTCCCTAGTATCTTTATAAGAAGCTCATGCGAGACAGCATCAAAAGCCTTACTAAAGTCAAGATATACCACGTTTCCTGCTTCCCTCCTATCCACAAGGCTTGTTACTCTGTCAAAGAAAGCTATCAGGTTGGTTTGAAATGATTTGTTCTTGACAAATCCATGCTGACTGTTACTTATCAACTTATTATCTTCTAGATGTTTGCAAATTGATTGCTTAATTATTTGCTCCATTATCTTTTCTGGGCACAGAAGTTAAGCTGACTAGTCTGTAATTCTCCTCAGTCAGCTCCTTGAGTATTCTAGGATGCATTTCATCAGGCCCTGGTGACTTGAAGACATCTAGTCCAGTGGGTTAGAGCTGGGGAGGGTTGGGAGCCAGGACTCCTGGATTCTTGCTCTGCGCCCCTGTTCCTTGCAGCCCAGTGCCCCCTAGTGTCACACTGGGCATTGGAGTCAGCACTGACAGAGGTTTTTGTGGGAAGGGACCTGGTGTCCTGGATTCCCACCCCCGTTCCCTGACACCCTTAGCTCCTCGGTGTGGGCGCATCTCTGTCCTGTGACTGAATGCATCCGATGAAGTGAGCTCACAAAAGCTTATGCTCAAATAAATTTGTTAGTCTCTAAGGTGCCACAAGTCCTCCTTTTTTTTTTGCGGATACAGACTAACACAGCTGCTACTCTGAAATCTGTCCTGTGTGAAGCACCTGGTGTGGAATATTAACCTGGGAATGTTGCAAGGAAGTTTTCCTAGTTTACTGTCTGCATTGATACTAGATGGGGATGGGAAATCAGGGGGTGACCTCACTGAGGGACAATACCTGAAGGCCAGCACATAACCTGGGCCAGGAGGGGGCTGGGGCCAGGTGGCACCTTCTGCCGGGGAAACTGGACAAAGGCTGGAGAAGGAGCCGGGGGGAGGCGCGGTGAGACGGCTGGAGGGAGTTTCAGTTTGGAACTGGCTGGGGAGACAGGGGGAGGCCCAGGACCTGAGTCTGGGTTCCCTGCCACCCAAGATGGACCAGACAGAGGGGTCCTGTTCTCAGCACCTACAAGCTCTGTGTTAGACCATGTTCCTGTCGTCTAATAAACCTTCTGTGTTACTGGCTGGCTGAGAGTCATGGTGAATCGCAGGAAGTGGGGGGTGCAGGGCCCTGACTCCCTCCCACCCCGTGACACCTGGCAGAATGGAGCCCCGGGCGAGCATGAGAACAATGGGGACAGCGGGACCGGGGGAGGCACCCACCATAGACGGGCTGATCTGTCCAGGGCTGGGGTCCTGGTCGGGGCACATTAACCCTGTGATGCGCAGGGGCCGTGGATCTGAACTGGGTGACTTGTGGGGGGAGTAACTGAGGCTCCTGTTTTCAGCAGCGGTCAATTCCCCCTCCAGTGTGACCCCACACACACACACCTATCAGGACCAGCCCCATCTCTGGGGACATGAGCAGTTGTCCTGGAGAGCTCATATTGGGTTTGCCTCTCGCTGTGGGGACTAGATTTACTATCACCCCCCCTGTGAGGTGGGGGCAGGTGAATCACATCCCCCCCCCAGCAGTGGAGCCAGGCAGGGCTGTCAGGAAAGGTGGGGCACGGTGCCAAAGGGGCCGTACCCCCTGCCCCATACCTGGGCTGGGAGGGGCAAGGGAGGTGCTTCGTGCCAGCTCTGCTCCCTCCCCCCACTTTCCCCAGCTCTGCTTTTTGCCCCCAGCTGGGAACCAGGCATCTCTGCTGCCCTGGCAGGTCCCGGTGGGTCCCGCAGCAGTGAAGGGCAATGGGGCGAATCCCCCACAGACTGGGCAGCCCTTGGACAGGGATTTTCCTGGCAGGTCAGAGGAATGGGACGGGGCAGGGAGAGGGGAGATCTTGGGACCCAGGTGCCCGGGACACAAAGGCCTCCAATAGGCACCATTGCAAATGAAAGTAGAGGGGCTGCAGGTCAGGATTGAGGGGCACCAGCAGAACTGGGGGGAGCCGGGCTAGCAGGGGTCTGTGGGTCAGGATTGAGGGGCATGGGCAGAGCTTGGGTGGGGGGGTCCCCAGGGCTGGGCTGGTAGGAGCAGATTCCGATGCTTCCTTCCCCAGGCTGATTTCTTCCCTGGGCTCCCCCAAGGCTTTGCCCCACAGCCCTGGGATGGGACCCATCAGATGCCACATTGTTCCCTGCAGATCCTGCTTTGCATAGGGGGGATTAGCAGGGATCAGCTGTTTGTGTCTCTTTGTCCCAGAGCATTTGTGAGGGAACATACCCAGCCCCCCCCATGAACTCCCTTCCCCCCGATCCAGCCCCATGCAGAGACTCAGGTGGGTCCCATTGCAGGCAAGGGTGATGGGGCAAATCCCTGACAGACCAGGCAGCTCTGGGAGGCGCGGGGTGGGGCGGAGAGACCATGGGACCCAGGTGTTTGGGACACACGTGGCTGTAACAGGCGACAGTGCAAATCAAAGCAGAGGGGCTGCAGGTCTGGAGTGAGGGGCGCCAGTTGGTATCTGTCTCTCTTGTCTCCCCCCTGCAGCCTCCATCCTGGGCTCCTGCCTCCAGCCAGCACTGGCCCAGACCCCAACCCCAGTGACCATCGTCCTCACCCCGCCGAGCCCCGTGGTGGGAGGGGGCATCAGCCTGGTCCCACAGAATCCTCCACAGGACTTCCTGTCCTGCAGCTGGTACCAATCAGCGACCGCTGATGGAAACAGCCGGATCCTCACCTATGACCCAGGAACACCCCTCGTTCAGACTAATGGCTTGGCCCACACGGGGCGGGAGACAGCGGGATTGATCTGCTCCCTGCACATTGCGGGGTTAACGCTCAACAACACCGGGAACTACACAGTGCAGATACAGAGCCCGACTAGCCCTGTCCCTGCCATCACAGTGTATCTGCGTGTCTCTGGTAAATGTCACCCCCGAGAGCTGCCCCTTCCCCATTCCCATTCCCACCCCAGCAATGGGGCTCTGGGTGTCTCCCCCTTGGGAAGAACCCGGCTAGGTCACGGGGGGAACCTCCCCCCAAACTCAGACACCATGGGGCAACCTAGGTACCCCAACACCTGAGAAATGGTGACCCCCCAAACTGTGGGGCTCTGGACCCTCAAGCCCCAACTTGCCCCTCCCTGAACTGGGAGCCAAAACCTGACCCAGCCTACATGGACCTGAACATGGACGGGGAGTGACCCTGCCCCCCAGGCGCTATGGCGATTGATTATCTGCATTGCATGGGCACCCAGGGCCCCCTGGTGCCAGGTGCACAGACCTTCCCACGCAGAGCTCACACGCCCCACCCCCCAGAGCCTGGATCGAACCCAGGAGTCCTGGCTCAGAGCCCCCACTCCTCTAACTCACCAGACCCCCCCTCCCAGAGCTGAGATAGAACCCAGGAGTCCCGGCTCCCAGAATTCCACTCTTTCCCAAGTAGCCCTACGCTAAAGTTTATGGCTGGATAACAGCTCATTACTGCTACCAGGCAGCTGGGGCTGAATCCCCCACGGGGCTGTGGGTCAGGAGTCCCACGGTGCTGTTCACCCCTGTGATGTTCTCTCTGTTCCCAGAAATGCTGCCCAGGCCCACAGTGACGCCTGACCAAGTCCAGGTGCTGGAGAACGGGACCTTCACACTCATGTGTAACAGCTCCCCTCGCGCTGACACCGTGCTCTGGCTCCAGGACGGGGTGTCCCTCACACCCAGTGACCGGCTGGGGCTGTCCCCTGACAACCGGACCCTCACGGTGCTGGGTGTCACCCGGGGCGACGCCAGTGCCCACCAGTGCAAGGTCAGGAAGCTCATCAGCACCAAATGCAGCGAGCCCAGCACCGTGACAGTGGCCTGTGAGTAACTACAGCCCCGTCCCCTGGCCGCGCTGCCCCTGACCCTGCTAGCATCGCCCAGCCACGGAGATGCAGCTCCCCCAGCATGGGGCAGAGGGGAAGTTTATGGAGGGCCCCTTCCAGAGATGCAGCTGCCTCTGAAGTGGATCATGGGGGCTGTTTATACAGGCTTCTCAGGCCTGGTGATGAGATGCAGCCATCTCTCTGTTGAGGCATAGCCACTGTTTATACTGGGACCCTCCGTCCATCCCCTGATCTCCTCTCTCTCTGCAGATGGGCCAGACTCCACCAGGATAGACCCGCCTGGACCCATCAACCTAACCTTCGGGTCACTTCTGAACCTGACGTGTGTCACCGACTCTGTCCCAGCCCCGAGCTATCGCTGGGTTCTCAACGGCACCGACATGAAGAAGACCGGGACCAGCTTGAGCTTTAGCCCCACGACCTGGCCTCAGCACGGCACATACGAGTGCCTGGTTCACAACCCCGTCACCAGCCGCACTGCCTGGGCGTCTGTCGCCGTGTGGGTCATGGGTGAGTCCCCGGGATGAAACAACGTGCTGCAGACACAGGGATCCCAGTCCTGGCACCAATGCCCCAGTGTGGTGCTAGGAGCCCGGGCTGCAGGGAGCGGGGTCGGGGGATTGTGACTGAACATCTGATCCAACCCTCCCCACATCAGGGGAGCCGCCCCTGGAATTGTGCCGCCCCACACACGTGCTTGCTTTGCTGGTGCCGAGAGCTGGTCCTGCCCTGGCCACGCTTATGCCTAGGGGGCCACAGGAACATGCCGGCTTCTTCCCAGGCACTGCCTGAGGTCAGGGCCGCCCAGAGCCCACACCCCGAACCCCCTCCCACACCCCAGCCCCTGCTCAGCTCGGTGAGAGTGGGGCAGAGCAAGCGACGGAGGGAGGGGGGATGGAGTGAGTGGGGTGGGGGCCTCGGGGAAGGGGTGGGACCGCGGCAAGGGTGTTTGGTTTTGTGCGATTAAAAAGCTGGCAACCCACAGCCAGGCCCTGGGAGCGGGCTGTCCGCGCAGGCTGGGGGGGGTCCGGGCAGGGCCCCCTTCAGGCCATGGGAGCCCCCGGCGCGATGCCGGCGCCAGCAAGGCCAAGGGGACCGGGTGCGTCTGGCCCGTTGCTGCCCCCTGCTGGCGAAATGTGGCCCAGCCCCCAGCAGGGCTCAGCCGGACAGGGGCTGCCCGGAGAGGGAGCTCTCTGCCCCCCTCCTGGTGAGCCGGGGGACGGCCCCACTGGGCCAGGCCTGATTTGCGTCCCTGGGCTGGGACCCTCTGGGCTTTGCCCCTTCATTGCAGGCTGGGGGCGGGCTGGGCTGGGCTGGGTGGTGGGGTCCAGGTACTGTCAGGTTACGGTGCCCTAGGAGATGGGTTTAGTGGATGTTTGGATCCGACAGGGAGCGCTGGTTTGGACTTTGTGACCCCAGCTTGTTCGTCAGGCTAGGGGTGTCTGTGTCTGGCTGGGGGTGTCCATGTCAGGTTCGGGGTGTCTGTGTCCAGCTGGGGGTGTCTGTGTCCAGCTGGGGGTGTCCATGTCAGTCTAGGGGTGTCTGTGTCCGGCTGGGGGTGTCCATGTCAGGCTGGGGGTGTTCCTGTTTGGCTGGGGGTGTGTGTATCCGGTTGGGGGTGTCCGTGTCTGGCTGGGGGGGGTGTATACGGCTGGGGGTGTCCATGTCTGTCTGCGAGTGTCCGTGTCTGGCTGGGAGTGTCTGTGTCAGTGTGGGGGTATGTGTATCCAGCTGGGGGTATCCGTGTCAGGCTGGGGGTGTCTGTGTCTGGATGGGGGTATCCGTGTCTGGCTGGGGGTGTCCATGTCTGGCTGGGGGTGTCCGTGTCCAGCTAGGGGTCTCTGTGTTAGGCTGGGAGTGTCTGTGTCCGGCTGGGGGTGTCCATGTCCGGCTGGGGGTGTCTGTGTCCGGCTGGGGGGGTGTCCAGTTGTTGCCTGTTTCTGCTGCTTCCTGTTCCCCATGGGCCCTGTCTCTCACCCTGGGCTCCTTCTCTTCTCAGTGAGTCAGACTTTCCTCCTAGCCCTGCCCTGTCTGACCGCACGGGGGGGAGTGGGGGTCGGGTCGTGTGACCCTTTCTGGCAATCTTCACAGGGAGGGTTGGGGCCTGTGTCTAGTCAACCCCTGTCCCTGACTCCCCCCACCCACCCCAAGGGCTTGGAGGGGGGATCAGCCTGGCCCTGCAGCTGCCTGCGCAGAACATGGAACCCGACGGCTCCTCAGTTACTAGCCACCCCCAGCCCCGCTCGGCCCAAGAGCTCCGGCCACGGGCGCAGCGACAATGGGCCAATGGCTCCCCGACATCCCGGGGTAACGCTGAGCAACACTGGGAACAGCAGGATGCAGCGAGTCGGACAGGCTGACACTGATGTAACCCCCCCGCCCCTCTCATGTGTGTGTGTGTGTGTGTGTGTCCCTGCGCCCCCTGCTGAACGGGATGGGTTCTGCTGTGGGGTTGGGTGTGTATGGGGGTGTGTGCGTGTGGATGTGGGTGTATGGTGTGTGTGTGAGTGCATGGGTGTGGGGGGGTGTATGGGTGGGTGTGTATGGGTGTATACTGGGTGGGGGGGTGTATGGATGTGGGGGCGGTGTATGGGTGTGGATGTACGGGTGTGTGTGAGTGTGTATGGGGGTGGGGGTGGGTGGGTTTATGGATGGGTGCGGGTGTGTATGGGGTGTGGGTGTGTATGGGTGGGTGCAGGTGTCTGTGTGTGTATGGGTGTGTGGATGTATGTTTATGGGTGTGTGGTGGTGTGTATGGGGCATGTGGGTGTATGGGTGGGTATGGGTGTGTGAAGATGTTGGTGGGTGTGTATCGTGGAGGTGGCAGGGTGTATGGGTGTGTGTATAGTGTGTGGGTGGGTTGGGTGTGGGGGTGTGTGTATGGGTGTGTTTGTTGGTGTACGTATGTGGGTGTGTGCAGGTGTGTAAGTGTTTGGGAGTGTTTATGGGTGTGTGGCACATGTGTGTATGGGGTGTCGGTGTGTTTGGGAGTGTTTGTGTACGAGTGTGTATGGGTGGGACTGTGTGGATGTGTATGGTGTGTATCGTGGGAGGGTCTATGGGTGTGTGTATGGGTGGGTGGCATGTGCGTATGGGGTGTCTGTGTGTATGGTGTGGGTGTGTTTGGGAGTGTTTGTGGGCGTGTATGGGTGGGGGTGTGTGTATGGTGTGTATCGTGGGGGTGTGTATGGTGTGTGTGCGGGTGTGTGTGGGTGTGTATCATGTGTATTGTGGGGGTGTCTATGGGTTTGTGCATGGTGTGTGTGTGTGTGTGTGTGTGTGTGTGTGTGTGTGCGGGTGTGTATGAGTGTGTCTATGGGTGTGGTTGGGTGGACACACAAGGCGGGACAGGATCAGGTGGCTCAGCCCTGCTCTGTGTCTGTCTGTGCCCAGGGGCCTCACACTGTGTCCTGTTCCCCCCCAGCCCCGGCCCATCCTGCCGGGGGGGGGGGGGACTTTGGCTCCCAGAAATGTCCCAGATTCCAATCAGTCTGGGCTCCGCCCCACCCCCCGGCAGGGGTCTCCCTGTGTCCCCCACTCCCTAACGGGGGGGTTGTCTCCCACTTCCCATGGGTGACTTCCAGGGATGAGCTCCCCCTCCACACAACCTCCACGGGGGCAATATCTGAGGGGAACAGGGGGAGTACGATTCCTTTGAAGGCTGGGGGGCCCTGCCCTCTTTCATGCACCAGCCCCCCAGGGGCCGATTTCTCCGCTGTGTGTGGCCTCCACACACACACATCTGCAGGGCCAGACCCCCCTCGAAGGAGCAGCGGGGGCCCGGATTGCTGCATCCCCCCGCCCCCGTGTTTGGGTCGGGGCAGGGAGAGGGCTCTCCCCCCGGCAGTGGAGGCAGGCAGGGCTGTCAGGAAAGGGGGGGCACGGTGCCAAAGGGGCCGTACCCCCTGCCCCATACCTGGGCCGGGCCGGGCAAGGGAGGTGCTTCGTGCCAGGTCCGCTCCCTCCCACTTCCCCCGTCTCTGCCCTTTGTCCCCAGCTGGGAACCAGGCCTCTACTGTCCCGGCAGGTCCCGGCGGGTCCCGCAGCAGCGAGGGGCGATGGGGCGAATCCCCCACAGACCGGGCGGCCCTTGGACAGGGATTCTCCTGGCAGGTCAGAGTGGGAGAATGTGGGACCCAGGTGTCCGGGACTAAAAGGGCTCCAATAAGAGCCAGTGTCAATGAAAGTGGAGGGGCTGTGGGTCGGGACTCAGGGGCACCGGCAGAGCTGGGCTAGGGGCACCCCAGGGCTGGAGTAGCCGGAAGGGGTCTCTGATGCTTCCTTTCCCAGGCTGGGTCCAACCCCGTCCACCCCCAAGCCTGTGCCCCAAAGCCCCGTGGGCACGCACAGGAGCCCCATTGTTTCCCTCAGCAGGGATCAGCTGTTTGCTTGTGTCTCTCTGTGCTAGAGAACTGGGGGACACATACCCAGACCCCCCGAATTCCCTGCCCCCAGATCTAGCAGGCGGAACCAGCCCCAGGCCCCCCATGAGGGGTGGGGGGAGAAGGGAGAAGACCCTTTCCCTACACTTCCCCCCCGCCGCACTGGTTCCTTCCTCCAAAGCGAAGGGGAAGTGGGCGGAGGAGGCTGGGAGGGGAAGTCTGAGGCTGGAGGGGCCCTGTGGGGCTGTGCTGCCTGTGTGTCCGGACTCCAGGGTCCCGGCCCAGAGACACCTCCCCTGGGTCAAGGCAGGTCCGGCTGCAGCAAAAGGCGGCGGGGCGGCACCTGGCGAGGGGTCCCTTGCAGCTCAGAGGGTGGAGCGGAGGGGACCCAGGTGTCCTGGACACAAACGACTGTAACAGGGGACAGTGCAAATGAAAACGGAGGGGCTGCAGGTCGGGAGTGAGGGGCACCAGTTAGTATCAGTCTCTCTGGTCTCCCCCCACAGTCTCCGTCCTGGGCTCCTGCCTCCAGCCGGCGCCAGCCCAGACCCCAGTGACCATCGTCCTCACCCCGCCGAGCCCCGTGGTGGGAGAGGGTGTCAGCCTGGCCCCCCAGAATCCACCACAGGACTTTGTGGTCTGCAGCTGGTACCGATCAGCGACCACTGATGAAAACAGCCGGATCCTCACCTACTTCCCACAAACACCCCCCGTTCAGAACCCCGGCCCGGCCCACACGGGGCGGGAGACAGTGGGGCCAGGCTGCGCCCTGCACATCGCGGGGTTAACGCTCAATGACACCGGGAGCTACAATGTGAAGCTAGAGAGCCCGACTAGCCCTCCCCTCACCACGACTAGCCCTCCCCTCACCACGGTGCATCTGCCCGTCTCTGGTAAGTGCCACCCCCGGGAGCTGCCCCTTCCCCATCCCCGCTCCAGCGATGGGCTCTGGGTGTCTTCCCCGGGGATGAGCCTGGCTGGGTCATGGGTGGGACCTGCCCCCAAACACAGACCCTGCCCTGTATGTGGCATCCCACCCCCCTGCCCCCAAGAGATGATGACCCCACAATACACAGAGATGTAGGGTTCTGGGCCCCTAGACACCCCCTCCCTGAGCTGGGAGCCAGGACTGAATATGGATGGGGAGTGACCCTCCCCAACAGCTGCTGCTGTCGCAGTTGGTATAATCTGCATTAACCCCATTGTGCTAGCTCCACAGACCTCCCCACGCAGACCCCACTCCCCTGCCCTGCCCGGATTGAACCCAGGAGTCCTGGCTCCCAGAGCCCCACTCTTTCCCATGTCGCTGTGTAGCCCTACAATAAAGTCTGTGGCTGGATAACAGCTCACTACTGCCGCCAGGGAGCTGGGTCTGAATCCTCCACAGGGCTGTGGGCAGGAGCCCCATAGAGCGAGGGCTCCTCTGGGGGTCGGGGTGGATCCAACTGCTCCCCCCAGTGACGCTCTCTCTGTTCCCAGAAATCCTGCCCAGGCCCACGGTGACGCCAAACCAAACCCAGGTGCTGGAGAATGGGACCTTCACCCTCACGTGTAACAGCTCCCCCAGCACTGACACTCTGCTCTGGCTCCGGGACGGGGTGTCCCTCGCGCCCAGTGACCAGCTGCGGCTGTCCCCTGACAACCGGACCCTCACGGTGCTGGGTGTCACCCGGGGCGATGCCAGTGCCCACCAGTGCGAGGTCAGGAAGCCCGTCAGCACCAAATGCAGCGAGCCCAGCACCGTGATGGTGGCCTGTGAGTAACTACAGCCCCGTCCCCCGGCCACGCTGCCCCCGGCCCTGCCAGCATCGCTCAGCCACGGAGATCTGGCTGCTTCTGGGGCAAGGGATGGGGCTGTTTATAGGGGGATCTCTCATGGGTGCCATCCATCCCCTGACCCTGTCCCTCTCTGTGCAGATGGGCCGGACTCCACCAGGATAGACGCACCAGGACCCATCACCCTGACCTTCGGGTCCCCTCTGACCTTGACATGTGTCGCTGACTCCGTTCCAGCCCCGAGCTATCGCTGGGTTCTCAATGGCATCAACACTAACGAGACCGGGACAAGCTTGACCTTTAACCCCACGACCTGGGCTCAGCAGGGCACATACGAGTGCCAGGCTCACAACCCCGTCACCAGCCGCACTGCCTGGGCATCTGTCGCCGTGTGAGTGTCAGGGACGGGTGAGTCCCCGGGATGGAACAACGCGCTGCAGACACAGGGATCCCAGCGCTGGCACCAATGCCCCCGTGGGGCACTAGGGGCCCGGGCTGCAGGGAGCGGGGTCGGGGGATTGTGACTGAACATCTGATCCAACCCTCCCCACAACTCTCCTCCAGATGCCCCTTGTCCAGGTCTCTCTGCTGGGACCGTCACTGGGATCATCATTGGGTCACTGGTGGGGGCGGCGCTGGTCGGAGTCAGAGCCTATTTCCTCTGTGAGTAACACCTGCCCCCCCCCCCCCCGGGAGAGCCAGGACTCCTGGGTTCTCTCCCAGCTCTGGGAGGGGACTTGGGTCTAGTGGTTAGAGTGGTGGTTTGGGGGAGGAAGCCAGGACTCCTGGGTTCTCTCCTAGCTTTGGGAGGGGAGTGGGGTCTTGTGGTTAGAACAGGGGGGGCTGGGAGCCAGGACCCCAATTCCAGCATCTCTGATGATTCCTCCCAGACTCTCGGTGCCGGAACGGGACCCCCAAGGAGAACGGGGCACCCGTCTTGGTGTACGAGAACCTGCCCCCGACAGCCGGGGTGGGGCCAGTGGTGAGTGACAAGGGGCCAGTCCCGCCCCGTTATTCCAGTCACGCTCCCTTCTGAGACCCGACCCACAGCCCCAGCCAGTTTACCCTGTCTCCTTTGGGCGGGGGGGGGAGGGTTACACAAACCCTGGGTCCCACTGACTCTCCCAGGATCCCTCCCCCAACCCCGAGCTCGGCTGGAGAGGCTGTGGGTGGGGTCTATGGAGTCTGGTGCTAAAGTCCCACTTGCCTCTGTTTCCCCCAGGCCCAGCCCGGGAGCCCTCCTGACCCCAGCCCCTTGTACCAGATGAGCACCAGCCCCTTGTGCTGTATCCTGCCCCTGAGGGGGGTTCGGACCCAGTGGGGGGAGGGAGGAGCTGCCCCCCCACAAGCCCTATGGCTGAGAACGGGGCTGGTTATCACATCCCAGAGTGGGGGGAACAGAGTGAGGCAGAAGGGGACCAGCCGGGAGCCTCAGGGCTGAGGGGAGGTGTTATGGGGGGCCCAGCACTGGGGGAGGGGAGGATGGGCCCTGGTGTGGGAGGGACTGTTGGGGCCCCACGGTGGGGAGGGGACGGGGCCCTCCCCTGGGGCAGCTCTGGCTGAATCGTCCCCGTTTCCCCCAGACGCTGCAGCCCCGACAGCCAGACGTGTACAAGGAGCTGAAGTGATGCCCCCTCCTGCCCCCCAGTGTATGCTGGGAGGGGCCCGGTGCATGCTGGGAAAGGCACGTACCTGAGCATGTGTCCCGCCGCCCAGGGACGTCCCGCCGATGAAGCGTTAAAGGGCAGGAACAGCTACCGCCTGGCCTGGGGGGTCCATCCGTCCATCCAGGCTGCTTCCCTGGCGCCCATCACTGCAGCTTCTGGGCCCCTCCAAAGGAATCAGAAACTCGGCGCCTGTGACTGGCTCTGGCTCCATTGTGCCCAGCACAGTATTTGGGAGCCCACCTCTACCACCGGCTTGGTGACGTCTCAGGACCAAACACCCCCCAGCCTGGGGCACATGCCCTGTTTTCTGCCCGCCTGACCTGAGCCTGGCATGCTGAGCTGTGTCCCAGTCCAGGCCGCGGGAGCTGCCCACTGCACAGAGGGGCCCGGGCGGCTCAGTGACTAGACTGGGTCCCACGGAGAGTCTGTGGGCTGCAGGGACTCAGACCTGGGTCTCCCCAGTGCCCGACTGGTGCCCAAAGCAGAGCCAGGGGTCTCTGCCCAGGGCTTCCCCCCCACCCTGCCTCCAGTGCCCGGCTCCACGTCTTCTCCTCCCTAGGGCAGTTCTCCCATGCAGAGCTGTGAAGAGCGATGCCGATCCGCCCGGCTGGGACCCGGGACCCGGGCAGAGGGCACAGGGCGCCGAGGGACTCATGGGGCCCTTGCTCTGATGTCTACAGACCAGCCCCCGAAGGGGCTCGTGGGGTCCCTGCCCAGACCTTGCATCACTGGGCGCGGTGACCGTGGCAAGCCATGTGCCCGGGGATCACGTCCAGAGCTGTGTGTCTGGCCTGAGTCTCAGGGGCTGGTTCCAGCCAGGCAGCGGGAGGCGCCAGGCCCATCCCTGGCCGACAGGAGGCACTGGGCCATTCTCTCTGTGCCCGACTCTGGGGGAGCTGGGTGGTGCCGAGCTCGCCAGGCAGCTGGTTCCACCCAGAGCCAGGCCCCAGCAGCATCTGCACCTGCCCCAGGGAAGGAGCCGGAAGGCAAAAGGGTCCAGTGCGGGGGGAAGGTGTTTCTGAGGACAGACGCTGGCTTGGTGGGAGCTATCACGGGATGCACCCAGAATCCTGCCCCGAGGGGAGCAGCTAACAGCGGGTTTGTCTCCTGCAGGGAGCGTTGGAGCCCGGGCGGCTGGGAGCCAGATGCTGGGGGGAGCTGAACCCCGCAGGAGCTGCCAGAGGCGGGTTCAGGACTTTGGGACGCTGGGAAATGCATCCCCAGTTTATTCTCCATGTTACCCATTGTCCCGTTAACTCCATGAGAATGTAAGAGCGGCTAGAGTGGGTCAGACCTAATGTCCATGTAGCCTAGTGTCCTGTCTGCCAACAGTGGCCAGTGCCACATGCCCCAGAGGGAATGATCAGAACAGGGAATCGCCCAGTGATCATCCCCTGTCGCCCAATCCCAGCTCCTGGCAAACAGAGGCTAGTCTCTGCCCATCTTAGCTAATAGCTATTGATGGACTGATCCTCCAGGAACTTATCTAGTTCTTTTTTGAACCCTGTTATAATCTTGGCCTTCACAACATCCTCTGGCAGGGAGTTCCACAGGTTGACGGTGCATTGCGGGAAGAAAGACTTCCTTGCGTTTGTTCTAAACTGCTGCCCGTTACTGTCATTTTCCGATCCCTAGTTACGAGGAGTAAATAACAGGAGCCTCCAGCAGCTCCTTCTCCAGGTCTGGGCTCTGGTCAATAAACTCAGCCTGGTTTTCTCTGTAAGGCCTGGCCGTGCTGGGGCCAAGTGGGGCATTGGCTGGGGGGGGTCACTGCTCAGCTGGGGGGTCCTAGTCCATGGGGGCAGTGGAGCTGGGAACTTGGCCAGTGGGCAGCACCAGGGGCTGGGCACCCCAGGGGTATCCTGGGCGATTGGGAGGCGCCGATCGCTGACCTGTCAAGGGCTGAGTGGGGGGGGGCAGGGGTCTGACCCCCAGCAAAGCCAGACAAGGCTTCTCACAGTGGAGCAGATGGTCGTGGGGGGCCTCCCAGCCCGGCACCCTAGGAAGCATCACACGGCACAGCCCAGGGGTGCAGGGGGAGTAGCGTGAGATCAAAGGCCCCACATGCGAAGCAGCCAGGCCACGGGAGCCCCCGGCCCGATGCCGGTGCCAGCAGGGCCAAGGGGACCCGGGTGCGTCTTGCCCGGACCCTGGCCATGCTGGGCACTCACTGCTGCCCTCTGCTGGAGAAGTGAGGTCCAGCCCCCTGCAGGCTCAACCGGACAGGGGCTGCCCCGGGAGGGAGCTCCCTGCCCCCCTCCTGGGGAGCCGGGGGACAGCCCTGCTGGGCCAGGCCTGATTTGCGTCCCTGGCCTTGGACCCTCTGGGCTTTGCCCCTTCGTGGCAGCAGGACCCAGGGGTGCTGGAGCCATATGCACAGTGGGGGGCTGGGAGCCATTGAACCCTGCAAACCCTGCATATGATGGAAACCACGTCCAGCCAGGGGGTGTGGCAGCCCCCCTATTTCCAGCACCCACAGCAGGACCTGTCTTGATCCAGTCTGGGGGGGCGGTCTGTGCTATGAGCCTGGACCCCCAGTCAGGGCAGCCCCACAGGGCTGGGTGAGACTGTCCCCTCCGAGCTGCACCCACCCACTTTCCTTTTGGCTGCTGGGGACAGTGTGTGTGTGTGTGTGTGTGCAGTCGAGGGGGGTGACTGCCACTTCCGGGGGGTGTCTGTCCCCTGGGTCTCACGCTCCTTCACAGCCCCCCCCCCCACCCGCTCCCGTTCCTGCTGGTTACCCTCGGCCCCTCCCAATGTGAGGAAGTGGGACTGATCTTAATGTTTCCTCTGAATCCTGAAGGAGTGCCTCAGTTTCCCCTATGCATTTCTTAAGTCTCTAGGTGGTGGGATAAAGGAGAGTAATTGTTGCAGAGCAAAGGGTCAGGGTACATAAATGGCGACATTCTGACTCCTGGCAACTGATGACCTGGCCCTACCCCGCTGCAAGGTGAGAGCTAAAGGGTTGGAGAACAAAGGAATCCGGTACCCTCCTGGCCCGAGAACGGGACAAAGCCCAGAGGAGGGGGGGCTGGAGAGAGTTTCAGTTTGGGGCTGGCTGGGGACATGGAGTGAAGTGCAGACGGGGTTGTCTGGCTCACTGCCCCCCAAAATGGACCCAGCTGAGGGATCCTGTTCTCTGTACCTACAAGCTCTGTTTTAGACCACGTTCCTGTCGTCTAATAAACCTTCTGTTTTACAGGCTGGCTGAGAGTCACGTCTGACTGCGAAGTTGGGGGGCAGGACCCTCTTGCCCCCCCAGGACCCCGCCTGACTGGACTTGCTGTGGGAAGCACACAGAGCGGCAGAGGATGCTGAATGCTCCGAGGTCAGACCCAGGAAGGGGGGAGCCGGGTGAGCTGTGTGTCCTGCAGACAGGCTGCTCCCAGAAAGGAGACTTCCCCAGAGTCATGCCCGGCTCCGTAGGGAGCAGTTCCAGAGCATCGCCCAGGGACTCCATGACAGATGGTAACCAGCAGGAATGGGAGTGTAACAGCATCCCCGGGCAATGCTCTGGAACTGCTCCCTATGAAGCCAGTCAGAACAGGACCCCTCAGCTGGGTCCATTCTGGGGGGGCAGTGAGCCAGACAACCACGTCTACATTTCACTCCATGTCCCCAGCCAGCCCCAAACTGACTCTCTCCAGCCCCCCCTCCTCTGGGCTTTGTCCCTTTCCCAGTGGCCCCGGATCCCTTTGTTCTCCAACCCTTTAGCTCTCACCTTGCAAGGGGGAAGGGCCCAGGCCATCAGGTGCCAGGAAACAGGGTGTCGGCCATTCTCTGTGTCCAGCCCCCTGCACACACCTGCCCTCTAGGGCTCTGCAGCGACCATACACCCTTATCCAACCCCCTAGATACACAAGAACTGCATAGGGGAAACTGAGGCACTCCCACACTATTCAGAGGAAACATTAAGAACAGTCCCACTTCATCACATCTCTCCCCCCTTCGAGACTGAACTGAGCGGGGTCACTTTAGCCGGTGACCTGGGGAAGTTCGAAGCCACCAACATTCCCATGGATGCCCCAGCATCTCTCCCGTTCCTTGGTGGGAGTTACACCAGGCCCTTCCAGTTTCATGCCCTCCCTTAGGTCGGGGGTGGTCGATAGCACTCGCATGCCACATGTGGGAAGGTTTATGCGGCCCGTGCCCTTTTGCCACCCCAAAACCCCCGGGGGTCAAACTGGGATCGGGTCTTCTCCCAGCGCTCCAGTCTGGAGGGCTGCAATTCGGGCTCTCTTGGTTAAGAGCCCCCATCTTGACCTGGACCACATACTGTTCACTTACAGAACTAGTATGGAGACATCCCCTTCTCAACAACCTTGTCTCCCCAACAAGCTGGCCAAACACAACCACTTCGTCATAGGGCTGTTTAATTTTCTTAACAGCTTTCACTTCATCTGAGACCTTCTCAAAGCCATCCACACTGGATCCTTCAACAGGAAAGTCAGTGGCTTCATTCACAACAGAAAATTTCCGGTTGTTAGGAACTGAAACTTTCTTGATTAAATCACTTTCACACCTTTCAGTTGCAGTAAACTGCTTGCAAAGACTCCATGAGGATTCCTTTCCCTAGGGGCTTTTCTATGCAACAATTCACCCTTCACAGAAATTCTGTCCTTACCCTCTTCACCTAGGACTTGCTCTAGAGGAACACTTTCCTGAGCAACTACAGACTCTTTCTGGGTCTCACTTACATCCACAATCACCTCTGGCCCATCAGGCGGATTCCTACACAATCCCCTTTCAGGCAAACTCACAAACTTCCTAGATAAAAGGTTAGAAGCCTTCTCCTTCCCTTTGCCACACACAAGTTCAGGAATCTTTTCTTTCTTGCTACAGGTTTCCACACCCTCAGTAGGTAACACAATCAAATCACCTTTCTGCTCTCCTTGTGCCCTGGGTAGGATCTCACCCTAATTAGACAGAGTTGCTACACCCTTTCCCAACAACACACTAGCAACAGGCAAAATACAAGCACCAGAATTGTCTGGTCTCTGGGATTTTACATAGACACTAACTGGATGCGACCTAGTTACAGGGCCATTCTTCCTAGCGCAGACAAACTTAGGACCATTCCCTTCCTGGGCTTTAGCTGAATCCAGAACCAACTCTGAGACAACTGCACTATTCTCCACCATCACAGGCTGAAAGGCCCCTTCTGTCTGCTCCACAGACAAAGAAGAGCCGGACACACTTTCTCCTTTCCCAGACACCCAGCTCGGGATCCCATTCCCCTGGTCCCAGCACACAGGGCTGTTCACAGACAACTGCTTGGAGACCGGGGTAGCTCCCTCCATAGGCAAGTCAATACCCCTGACAGACACAGGCACGTTTCCTTCCCTGTCCCACTTCTCCACCCAGCTAACAGGTAAGGTGCAGGGACACTCACCTTCCACTCTCCTCGCCTTCCCACCCTGCTGACTAGACAAAGCCATCTGCTCACAAGGCTGCCTAGGCTCATCCAAACTTTCCTTACCAAGCACCTTCCCACTCCCCACAGATCCCCTGCCATGCCTATGTCTCCCCCCACTCAGCTGGGGTCTCAGCTCCCACTGTGCTCAGCGCTGCCCTTGCTGTCCCCGTGGGGGTAGGCAGCGAGCTCGCTGCTTTCCTCACTGCATCAGAGCCAGCGTGAGCCCCCTCTCCAGTATGTCTCTGTCCCACCCAGCCCAAGGGGTTATAGGCAGGCAGGTATCCTGAGCCTAGCAGCTTCTCCCTGCTGCCAGCCAGGTCATCTGCATTTTCAGTGACCATTTCCCTCTCCGCCGATTGGTTCCCTGGATTCAAATTCAAACTCTTGGCAGTTACAGGAGCAGGGCCTGGATCCTGTCCCAAAGAGACACGGTCACCCCACAAGAGGGTCTCACAGCTGGTTTCCTGGAGAACCCCAAAGGCCAGCCAGCCCCACCCCTCTTGGGTCTGCACAGGGATCTGGGCCATAGGCTGGGCGAGGGGCTTCATCCCTGGGATCCTCACCCAGCTCACACGGCCCCCCAGCATCTGAGGCTGCACTACCAGGGGCCTGACAACAGTTCTCTGTGTCCCAGGATCTCGCCACCCCATGAATGTCTCCCCATTGACCATCACCTTCCGCTCCCACTGGGGGTCCGAGGGGCCTGAGCCCAGGAGACTCCACACAGCCATATAGGTTGGGGTCAGGAGTGGGAGCCTGTCCACCTCCCCACCCATCTGGCTGATGGAGTCTATGGCCTTGGGACCCAGCAAGGGAGCTAGACACTGGGGCTGTTCCGCAGGGTCCCCCTCATTCAAATCGCCATCCTGCTCAAAGGCAATGAGGGGGGCACCCACATCCCCCCCCTTAACCAGGGGCAGCAAGGTTCCCTGCTGAACTGGCACCCCGGGGTCTATCCCCACTCACCCCTGGGGGATCCCCTCTGCCTCTCCGCTCCACCACCACCAGTTCATGCTGCTGCTTCTGCAGCTCTTTCTCGGGCTCTCGCTGTCTCTCACAGTCCTCTTGCTCTCTCGGACTCAGCTCCAATCCCGTCCGTCTCCGATCCTCCATGGGGAATCCGATCGTGAAGACCCTCGTCTGGTCGGGATACGACACTCGGGGATGCCTGGCTACCACTCCAGCTGCTCCCAGATCCTGCTAGAGCCCCATTTGGGGTCAGGAATCTGCTCCTTAGAGTGATCATCCTCCTCCAGCTGCACAATTAACTGTGTCTTGGTGAACTTTCCAATGCGCAACCCTCTCTTTTTGCACAGGGTTACAATGTCCTTCTTAAGGAGATGGTGACTCTGCTCTTCCCAAGTTGTTGTGGACTCACAGGTCTGTGTGCTCTCAGCTCCCCACGGTCTCCAGGGAGAACCCCTAGTGTGCCAGCCCTTCTTGAGGTAGCCACCTCTTTGTCAGGGTCGAGCTGCAGACTCCTCCGCTCCTGGGATCACTCGCTGCAATCCCCAGGGGATCCCTGTTACTGCACAGTCCTTTTTTCTCCCAGGGCCAAGCCGCAAGCTCCTCCGTCCCTGAGACTGCTCACAGCAGTCCCCAGGGGGACCCCATTACTGCACTGTCCTTCTCACTGGTCACACACTCCCAGGGGTTAACCACCTCCCGAAACCATCCTCTCTGAGCCTTCAGCACGCCTGATCCTCGTCAATTCCCCTTCGTTTTACTGCTCCCCAGTCACTTACTGCATCCACGGGGTGCAGTACATCCCACTGCTGCCACCCGTTGTCACGGAGTCCCCGGGCGATGCTCTGGAACTGCTCCCTACGAAGCCAGGCAGGACTCTGGGGAAGTCTCCTCTCTGGGAGCAGGTTTCAGAGTAGCAGCCATGTTAGTCTGTATTCGCAAAAAATTTGTTAGTCTCTAAGAAGCCACAAGTATTCCTTTTCTTTCTGTGAGCAGACTGTCTGCAGAGCAAACAGCTCACCCGGCTTCCACCTTCCTGGGTCTGACCTCGGAGCATTCAGCATCCTCTGCCCCTCCGTGCGCTTCCCACAGCGAGTCCGCCCAGGCAGGGTCCTGGGGAAGCCAGAGGGTCCTGCCCCCCAACTCCGCAGTCAGACGGGACTCTCAGCCAGCCAGTAAAACAGAAGGTTTATTAGATGACAGGAACATGGTCTAACACAGAGCTTGCAGGTGCAGAGAACAGGACCCCTCAGCTGGGTCCATTTTGGGGAGGGGGCAGTTAGCCAGACAACCCCATCTGCACTTCACTCCTAGTCCCAAGCCAGCCCCAAACTGAAACTCTCTCCAGCCCCCCTCCTCTGGGCTTTGTCCCTTTCCGGGGCCAGGAGGTCACCGGATCCCTTTGTTCTCCAACCCTTTAGCTCTCAACTTGCAGGAGGGAAGGGCCCAGGCCATCAGGAGACAGGGTGTCGGCCATTCTCTGTGTCTATATCCTTGCACACACCTGCCCTCTAGGGCTCTGCAATGATCATACACCCTCATCCCACCACCTAGATACTTAAGAACTGCATAGGGGAAACTGAGGCACCACCATACTATTCGGAGGAAACATTAAGAACAGTCCCACTTCGTCACACCCTTGGCCCCTCCCACCAGGTATTGCTCAACCAGCTGATTACAGCAGTTCCTGTGGGCTCTCCCAGAGCAATTGGCTCCAGCTCGCGGCAGAGTCAGGCAATGTCAGTCATACCTGGGTCACATTTTCAGGGTTTTTTGGGAGGCCTCTCACCATGCACCAGGCTCTCCTTGGCATGACTCTGGCTCTCGATTCGCGCTCCCACAACTCCTGTCCCAGCCGGGTGGACATGCCCCAGGCTGGCATTGGGCCCTGGGTACTGGCCTAGTGGGAGCTCCAAGGATACATGCTCACAGCGCAGAATGGGGAAAACGGGCTCTGGCCAGTACCGAGCGGCCGGGCTGCCCCCAGCAGCGCACGGCAGAGGAATCACGGTCCTGGCAGTAACTGGGCACAGAGCCGTAACACACGCGGGCGCCCAGACTCACCCGGGCTCCGGCTTTGGGCCAATCACCAACTGGTCAGTGAAAGGACGCGGCACAGAGCTCACACGCCTGGCGTTCAGGAAAACCTCTGCCACGGAGCCCCATGGGGAATTCCCTGCTGCGTCGGGGCGCTGGGGCCCAACCACGCTGTGTGCGGTGGGTCGGAAGCCGGCCACGGGGCGTGGGCCAAAGGCGGTGCTGAGCGGAGACTCACTGGCCTGACGGAAGGTTACCACAGGTGGCTGTGCAGCCCGGTCTGGGAACCAGGGTTAGTCACCAGTTTATTAAGGCCCAGACGTGCCGGGGCTCAGCCCTGGCACAAATGAAGCTCTGTGCACCCTGGTGCTGTACCCCTGCAGAGGACTGAATACCGGGGGAGGGGGAGGAGCTGCCCCACATACGAGTCCGGGGCTGAGTGTGGGGCTGGCAATCACACCCCAGAGATGAGGTGGAGTGAGTGAAGTTGGGGGTGGCCCCCCAGGAGCAGGGCCCAGAGCCCCAGGTCAGGAAGGGTTGGCTGGGGGGGGCGATGCTCTCCCCCTCACTCCCAGTTCCACATGGTTCCAACACCCCCCAGGTCTCTCGAGAGGTAAGAACCCCCAGGCCGGGGAAGGGAGCTGGGGCTGATGGTGCCTGGGCAGCCACCAGGGGGCGCCAGAGATGGGACGATTCTCCCCAGGACTGAGCCTCAGGGGAGAGTCCTGCCCCCCCTCCCCCCGCCCCCAGCTCTGCCGGTGCCCCCCACTCCCGACCCGCAGCCCCCTGTTCCCCCCAGCCCTGCCGGTGCCCCCCACTCCCGACCCACAGCCCCCTGCTCCCCCCAGCCCTGCCCCGCCCCACCCCGCCTCCAGCTCTGCCGGTGCCCCCCACTCCCGACCCGCAGCCCCCTGCTCCCCCCAGCCCTGCCCCGCCCCACCCCGCCCCCAGCTCTGCCGGTGCCCCCCACTCCCGACCCGCAGCCCCCTGCTCCCCCCAGCCCTGCCGGTGCCCCCCACTCCCGACCCACAGCCCCCTGCTCCCCCCAGCCCTGCCCCGCCCCACCCCGTCCCCAGCTCTGCCGGTGCCCCCCACTCCCGACCCGCAGCCCCTGCTCCCCCCAGCCCTGCCCCACCCCACCCCCAGCTCTGCCGGTGCCCCCCACTCCCGACCCGCAGCCCCCTGCTCCCCCCAGCCCTGCCCCCTCCCCAGCTCTGCCGGTGCCCCTCACTCCTGGGGCTCCCCACACATAAACCCTCCCCAGGCTGGTATTTAAGGCCCTGGCGTTGGGTTTGTTCCAACTCTTTGTTCACAGCAGATTCCAAGTGCCTCCCCCAGAGCCTCCCAGAAACTCAAACAGGGATGGGGCTGGTGGGGGAATAGGACATGGGGCCTTTCCCCTCTGGGGTGCCCTGGCCCTGATCTGCCCCCAGCATAGGGACTGGTTGGCTTAGGGGGGCAGTGAATCGGTACAGGGCCTTTCCCATCTAGGGGACTCTGGCCCCGATCTCCCTCAGGGCAGGGACTGGCTGGCGGCGGAGGTGGGGGGGATCCCCAGTTTTTAAGGTGGGGGGGAATTCACTCATCTCATCTGATCCCCTTGTACCTCGCAGGCCAGCGAGTTTCACCCAGTGACCCTGCGCTAAGCCCCGCTCTGGGTCCGAGATGGAGCCATGGCCCTCAGGAGTTTGTTCCCCTAGTCCAGGGGGGCCCATGCTCGGGCCCGCGGGCTGTACAGGGGCCCCAGAGCAGTTTATGAGGCCCGTGGCTGCTGCAGCAGAATGGACTAAGGGCCAGTTCGTTAGTGTGTTGTCGTCAAGCGCTGGCCTTAGGGCTGGGCGCCACGGTTGTGTGGGGAGCTGTCCAAGTGCCGCAAGCTGCCGGACTGGGGCTGATTGTGGGTGAGCC
Source organism: Dermochelys coriacea (assembly GCF_009764565.3). Lineage (NCBI taxonomy): Eukaryota > Metazoa > Chordata > Testudines > Dermochelyidae > Dermochelys > Dermochelys coriacea. The sequence goes on from NC_050091.1 coordinate 11,914,510, forward strand.
CAGGGCTCCTGGCCAGCTGGGGGGATATGGGGCATGGGGCTGGGGGGGAGCCTGGCCCACACAAAGCCGTGGTTAGGTGTAATCAAGATGGGCACCTGCCCTAGTGACCCCCTCAATGTCAGACTGACGCCTCCTGTCACCGCTGGGATTTGTCTGCTATCCCTGCCCTGCCCCCAGCTCTGCCGGTGCCCCTGACTCCTCCACCTTGTCACCCCAGGCGATGCTCTGGAACTGCTCCCTACAAAGCCAGTCTGGACTCGGGTGAAGTCTCCTATCTGGGAGCAGCCTGTCTGCAGGACACGCAGCTCACATGGCTTCCACCTTCCTGGGTCTGACCCCGGAGCATTCAGCATCCTCTGCCCCTTCAAGACACCACTGACTTCTTGAGGAAACTACAATCCATCGGTGATCTTCCTGAAAACACCGTCCTGGCCACTATGGATGTAGAAGCCTCTACACCACCATTCCACACAAAGATGGACTACAAGCCGTCAGGAACAGTATCCCCGATAATGTCACGGCTAACCTGGTGACTGAACTTTGTGACTTTGTCCTCACCCATAACTATTTCACATTTGGGGACAATGTATACTTTCAAATCAGCAGCACTGCCATGGGTACCCGCATGGCCCCACAGGATGCCAACACTTTTATGGCTGACTTAGAACAACGCTTCCTCAGCTCTCGTCCCCTAATGCCCCTACTCTACTTGCGCTACATTGATGACATCTTCATCATCTGGACCCATGGAAAAGAAGCCCTTGAGGAATTCCACCATGATTTCAACAATTTCCATCCCACCATCAACCTCAGCCTGGACCAGTCCACACAAGAGATCCACTTTCTGGACACTACGGTGCTAATAAGCGATGGTCACATAAACACCACCCTATATCGGAAACCTACTGACCGCTATTCCTACCTACATGCCTCTAGCTTTCATCCAGATCATACCACTCGATCCATTGTCTACAGCCAAGCCCTACGATATAACCGCATTTGCTCCAACCCCTCAGACAGAGACAAACACCTACAAGATCTCTATCAAGCATTCTTACAACTACAATACCCACCTGCTGAAGTGAAGAAACAGATTGACAGAGCCAGAAGAGTACCCATAAGTCACCTACTACAGGACAGGCCCAACAAAGAAAATAACAGAACGCCACTAGCCATCACCTTCAGCCCCCAACTAAAACCTCTCCAACGCATCATCAAGGATCTACAACCTATCCTGAAGGATAACCCATCACTCTCACAGATCTTGGGAGACAGGCCAGTCCTTGCTTACAGACAGCCCCCCAATCTGAAGCAAATACTCACCAGCAACCACACACCACACAACAGAATCACCAACCCAGGAACCTATCCTTGCAACAAAGCCCATTGCCAACTGTGTCCACATATCTATTCAGGGGACACCATCATAGGCCTAAAGAAAAGGAGTACTTGTGGCACCTTAGAGACTAACAAATTTATTAGAGCATAAGCTTTCATAAGCATCATAGGCCTAATCACATCAGCCACACTATCAGAGGCTTGTTCACCTGCACATCTACCAATGTGATATATGCCATCATGTGCCAGCAATGCCCCTCTGCCATGTACATTGGTCAAACTGGACAGTCTCTACGTAAAAGAATAAATGGACACAAATCAGACGTCAAGAATTATAACATTCAAAAACCAGTTGGAGAACACTTCAATCTCTCTGGTCACTCGATTACAGACCTAAGAGTGGCTATCCTTCAACAAAAAAACTTCAAAAACAGACTCCAACGAGAGACTGCTGAATTGGAATTAATTTGCAAACTGGATACAATTAACTTAGGCTTGAATAGAGACTGGGAGTGGATGAGACATTACACAAAGTAAAACTATTTCCCCATGTTATTTCTCCCCCCCACCCCACCCCCCACTGTTCCTCAGATATTCTTGTTAACTGCTGGAAATAGCCTACCTTGCTTGTCACCGTGAAAGGTTTTCCTCCTTTCCCGCCCTTGCTGCTGATAATGGCTCATCTTAAGTGATCACTCTCCTTACAGTTTTCAGAGTAGCAGCCGTGTTAGTCTGTATTCGCAAAAAGAAAAGGAGGACTTGTGGCACCTTAGATACTAACAAATTTATTTGAGCATAAGCTTTCGTGAGCTACAGCTCACTTCATCGGGTGCATACTTCTCTTTCTCCTTACAGTGTGTATGATAAACCCATTGTTTCATGTTCTCTGTGTGTGTATATCAATCTCCCCACTGTATTTTCCACCAAATGCATCCGATGAAGTGAGCTGTAGCTCACGAAAGCTTATGCTCAAATAAATTTGTTAGTCTCTAAGGTGCCACAAGTCCTCCTTTTCTTTTTGCGAATACAGAGTAACACGGCTGCTACTCTGAAATCTGCACCTCCGTGCGCTTCCCACAGAAAGTCCGCCCAGGTGGGGTCCTGGGGAAGCCAGAGGGTCCTGCCCCCCAACTCAGCAGTCAGACGTGACTCTCAGCCAGCCAGTAAAACAGAAGGTTTATTAGACGACAGGAACATGGTCTAAAACAGAGCTTGTAGGTGCAGAGAACAGGACCCCTCAGCTGGGTCCATTTTGGGGGGCAGTGAGCCAGACAACCACATCTGCACTTCACTCCATGTCCCCAGCCAGCCCCAAACTGACTCCTCCTCCAGCCCCTCCTCCTCTGGGCTTTGTCCCTTTCCCGGGCCAGGAGGGCACCTGATTCCTTTGTTCTCCAACCCTTTAGCTCTCACCTTGCAGGAGGGAAGGGCCAGGCCATCAGGAAACAGGGTGTTGGCCATTCTCTGTGTCCAGACCCCTGCACACACCTGCCCTCTAGGGCTCTGCAAGGATCATACACCCTTATCCCACCACCTAGATACTTAAGAGCTGCATAAGGGAAACTGAGGCACCCCCACAATATTCAGAGGAAACATTAAGAACAGTCCCGCTTCCTCACACACCTTACTTTGCTAGCTCAGCGGCTGCAGCTCGCAGGATTTCTCCCCGGGATGGCACTCAGACACCATAACCAAGTCAGCTCTCAACCTTCGTCTGAGAAGCTCAGCAGATTGCGCTGCGTCCATCTCTCCCCATCAGACCTTTTTCTCCAGCCTTAGATCGTTTCTGGGGCTCGTCTCTGCCCCCTCTTCAGCTTTTCCACAGGTGCCCCCAGAATGGGACGCAGGATTCCAGGATCCATCTCACCAAGACAGAGGTAAAATCGCCACCCTGCAGCCGCCCTCTGCCCCCCTGTTCCAGACGCCCACTTGCCCTCGGCCCCAATGCGGACCCCAGAGTCGCTGCTGTCCAGGACATGGCTCAGCCTGTAGGGATGCTGGGGGTCCTGCGTGGGACCCTGCCCTGGGCTGGGTTCAAACGCATCTCGTCAGAAAGGGCCCAGCTGAGCCAGCAACCCCGAGCGCTGTGTGGGGCTGCCCTGAACGGGACACAGGGCCTTTCCCCTCATGGGGGTGTTGACCCTGATCCTGCCCCAGGGCAGGGGACTGGCTGGCTTGGGACAGAGGGGCAGGGAATGGGACATGGGGCTTTTCCCCTCCAGGGGTCACTGGCCCTGATCCTGCCCCAGGGCGGGGGACTGGCTGGTTCAGGGAGGCCCCTTCCCCGCTGACTTTGAACAACAGGCCCATCCAGCGCGGCCTCCTGTCTCTGACAGCTCCAGGGTATCTGGCAGGAAATGCTGCAACTGGCTGGTTTGGCAATAACCGGGCTGAGGGTTGTTTCTACCCTGTCAGTTGAAGTGTGTGTATGTGCACACTCAAAGCCCGGGGCTGTGAGCTCCTGCCCAGCAGTGCCCTCTCAGCGCCTGGGCACCCCCTGCATGCAAAGGGCCCGTGACATCGTTCATGGGGCATGCCAGCACCGGGCTGGTTCAGGGAGGTGTCATTCCAGCTGGGACGGGCCCATTGGTGGGGGGGGAATGTGCCATAAATAGGGGCAATTTACACGGTGAGTCCATGGGAACCCCCCCCCGTGACCTCTCTTTTATGTCCCTCCCCAGGATGCGACCTGCCCTGTAAACAGCCTGTAAAACAGTTCAAGGGACGGTGAAGGGTTGGGGGCAGGGAAGGGGAATCTCTGCCCTAGAGATGGGGAAGGGGGCAGGACTGGGGGGACCAGGGGGACTGGGAAGAGAGGGTGGGCCAGATTCTCTCACCACTAACGATACCCCTCTGCCCGGCCCCCCTTGGCCTTCCCCTGCAGGCCCCACAGCACGTCCCAGCCTTTCCCAACCCACCCCCCAGGTTCCCACCAGTCCCCACCCCAGCCCCCCAGGCCTGCAACACTCAACCAATTCCCCACTGTTATCACACGGGCCTACCACTCCCCTCCCCCATCCACCCCCCTCCCCTCCTCCATTCAGCCCCACTTCCCCTTCCCCTCTGTTATCACACGGGCCAGCTACTCCCCTCCCCACATCCTCCTCCCATCCACCCCACTTCCCTCCTCCATCCAGCTCCCCACTTCCCCTTCCCTATCCGCTCCCCGACTTCCACTCGGACCTGAGGGCACGGACTCACCCAGACTAGCCATGTCTTGGGCTGGGGGGAGCAGGGGATCCCTTGGCCCCCTGTGTTAGGTGTCCCCCCTTTGGGGGGCACAGAGTAGCCAAACCTGCCCCCCCCCAAGCTCTCCAGGTCTGTGCTGAGCTGGTGCCCCCACAAGTGCCCCGCTCAGCCTAGCCTCTTGGCCCCCCATCCATCTGTGCCAGCCCCAGGCGAGGCGGGGGCACTGGGGGGTAATTACCTCGCAAAAAGGAAACAGCCCAAGGCCATTAACCGGTCAAAGTCCCATGGGTTGGGTGGTGGTGTGCAGAGACATCTGTTCCAGGGTGGCAATGCCAGGGGACCCAGGGGTCCGGGGCGTGGATGGGCAGGCACCCCTCCTCCAGTCACATTCCCTGTATGGCCTATTCCCAGGATTGGGGGAGGGGTCACGAGGTGGCTCTTCATCTTGGGGACCCAGGTGTCCAGGCCCTGCCCCCCCACCTGTCACATTCCCCTGTAGCCTGTCCCCCCAGGCGGGGGTTGTCTGTGTGTGGACAGAAATCACTACTGGGGGGGCAGAATCGTGTAGGAACCCAGGCATCCACCCCCCCACCCCGCAGTCTTGGAAGAGCTGGCGGGGAGGTGGGGGAGGGAAGTTGGGGTTTGGCTCCTCGCTGCAAATTTCACAGATGGAAACCTCCCCTCCCCCAATAGCCAGGTCTGCACGTCCGTCCATCTGTCTGGGGTGCAGGGGAGAGTCTGTCTGTCCGTCTGTCTGGGGGGGCAGGGATGTGTCTGTCTGTCCGTCTGTCTGGGGGGCAGGGGCATGTCTGTCCGTCTGTCTGTCTGGGGGGCAGGGGAGTGTCTGGGTGGGACGTGGGGGGAGGCATGAGGAGGGGAGGGGTCTGGGTGGGAAGTGGGAGTACGAGGGGGGTACTTGCACACTTGTGGGGCAGGAGGGCTGCCTTGGGCCAGCTGCCTGGTTTCATTGGTTTTTTTCACCCAATTTCCTGCTATTGAAGCTAAACAAACATGCTGCAGAAAAGAGTTTTTATTCCTGTCTGAAGCAGCTGAGGGTGTCATGGGATGCGGGGGGGGGGGAATTCCTGGGCAGGGAGGGGTGGGCGGGGAGCAGGACTCCTGGGTTCTGTCCCAGCTCTGGGAGGGGGAGATGGGTGGGGTGGGGGTGACGGGCAGGGTCTGGCGGTGGACGGATTTCCAGGTATCTGGTCTTCTCACAACTACTGCTTTTGCTCGTCCCCCCCCCCCCCCCCCCAACCCTGCGTGTGGCTTCTTCAGCTGGGATCCTTCCAGTGAATCTCTGTAAAGGGGAACCAGAGAAACCAAACATCCGCGTTCAGCCACCTGGCCAGCAAAACATCCACCAGCCAGCACCCACTGCCAGCCGAGGGACCCAGGAGTCCTGGCTCCCAGCCCCTGCTCTAACCCACGGGACCCCAATCCTCTCCCAGAGCCAGGATAGAACCCAGGACTCCTGGCTCCCGACCCCCCTGGCTCCCTGGCCTTCTGTTCTCCCTTAGCCCCCCACCCCCAGCCCAGGGCCGTGGCTCTGTGCAGCTGCACCCCCAGCGGGACGCCCCCCCTTAGTATTTGCAAAGCAAATGTCGCTGCAGTGCAGGGAAGTGACTCCCCCCAGCCCTGTCCCAGGGCGCAGCAGGGAGTGTATCTGTCTCGGCTCCCCAGGGTGTTCTTTGCCCTGGCCGTCACCCTGTGCCTCTGGCAGGGCCCCTGTAGTGTGCCAGGCCCCCACCGCTCTGAGCTAGGCCCTGCAGCCCCCCCAAGCGCTCCCCAGCATGCCCCAGCCGGCTCAGCTGAGCCCAGGCCCTGGCAGAGACGCCCCCTCCAGGGAGCGGCTCCAGGAAGCCTGTGATGACCAGCCGGCGCGTCCAAGTCCCCGGGGTGTCCTGGCCCAGGTGCTGCTGGTGAGAGACATACCCCAGGGCCCTTCCTCAGTGGGTCCCTGGAGCACCAAGTCACGGCCCCGCAGCAGACTAAGGGGCGTCCACAGAGACCCCCCCAGCCGGCCTGCACCAAGCTCAGCTACAGGCAGCGCTGTGGGGGGGCCTTGGGGTCACACCTGGAACCGTCCCCTGGTTCTACCCCCTTCGGTGCTTGCTGGGACATGAGCGCACTGAGCTCATCCCTGCGGCCAGGGAACGGCGCCCCATTACCCCCAACGCTGGCTCCCACCGGCCAAGCCCCTGAGTCCAACCGGACACAAGCCTCGTGCCTGGGGTGGGGACCCAGCGACCAGCCCGTCCCATGCCCGGGGTCCTGCCCGTCCCATGTCGCTGTCCGTGTGTCTGTCTGTCGCCCCAGTTTCCTCCCATCCCTGTGTCCGTCTGTGTGTCCCCACACCCAGGACCTGCGTGTCCCCATGTCCATGTCTGCTTGTCCCCTGTCCCCGTGTCCCCACCCCCAGCGTCGGCCCGTCCCCGCCATCCCCCCGCACACTGGGCAGTCGTGGGGGCAGTTTTGACATTTTATTACAAACAGCATCAATCATGGTACAAATCCCCCGCTCAGCCAGTCCCACCCGCTGTGAGTGACACCCCCCACCCTGCACAATCATCACCACCCCCTGAGCAACACAACCGCCCTGCACCTTGGAGGCTGTCTGACAGCGGGAGGCTTGGGGAGGGGCATGCAGAGAGCTGGGGGGTGGAGCTGGGGGCACAGGGCTCTGGGCTGAGATGCTATAGGGTGACTCACTGCTTCACCTCTGCCCCAGGGCTGCCCAGATCCACAGCCCCCGCCAGCCAGCACCGACAGCGCAGCCTGGGGTGGGGGTGTCCGCCGTTATCCTTCAGCCCCACACACCGACCATCCCCCTCTGCATAGCATACACACTCCCAGGCTCAGCCGCTGTGCAAAGCCAAGGTGAACCCAGGAGTCCTGGCTCCCAGCCCCCTGCTCTAACCACTCCACCCCTCTCCCTCCTCCCAGAGCTCCTCAGGAGTCCTGACAGCCCTCACCCGGGGAGGGGACCACACTCATTGTGCCCAGTGGGCAGTGACCCTGCATGGTGGAGAGGGGATAGGTGGGACTGGAGTTGCCCCCCAGCGAGTGCTGCATGGGGGGGGTGCAGCAGAAGCTCCCCTGGGTGGGGGGTGCAGTGACTCCCGAGAGTCCCAAGCAAATCACAGTCATTTCTTTCTGATTTCCGAGTAGACGGTGCTGCTCTCCCGGCCGGGCTGGGGCCCAGAGAGCGGCTTCTGGTCTCCTGCGGTGAAGGCTAGAGTAGAATACTGAATGTTCTCATCACCCTGGAAGACAAGAAAGCCAGATCAAGGACTGCAACAGGGAGAGAACCCAGGAGTCCTGGCTCCCAGTCCCCCCTGCTCTAACCAGCAGACCCCACTCCCCTGCCAGGACCAGAGATAGAACCCAGGAGTCCTGGCTCCCAGCCCCTCTGCTCTAACCAGCAGACCCCACGCCCCTCCCAGAACCAGGAATGAATCCAGGGGTCCTGCTCCCAGTCCACCCTGCTCCCTTCCCCTCCCACCAGCGGGATAGAACCCCGGAGTCCTGCGCCGGACACGAAGGCTCCTTACCAAGGTAGGTTTGTTGTCACCGACACCCTGGTCTGAAGGACAGAGACAGGAGACGGAGTTAGAAACACGACAGTCCCGGGCGCAGGCTCCCCGCACCGCAGCCAAGCAGTGACCCACACCCCAGGGGCAGCAGGGCCCATGCGGAGTTAGTGGCAGCAGGCAAAGCAGCACCATCTGGGTTAGTGGCTGCAGCCAGCGTGGACCCCAAGGGCTCAGCAAGTGTCCTTGGGGTGGGGAGGCTCTTGCACCAGGATGGTGAACCTAGTGGGGGGTGGGGGAGGGAAGGGAGGAAAGGGGAACAGGTGTGAGGGGAGCAGGGGGAATGGGGAAGTGGGAGGGGTGGGGACTGAATAAGCAGGGAACCCCCAGGCCAAGTGACTCCCAGCCTCCCCCAGGTTCCCAGCACCAGCCACGCAGGTTGGGTTGGGAGGGAGGGGAGGGAGGGGGCGTTGAGGGAGGAAAGGGGGTGGGGGGATCGGATAAGCAGGGAACCCCAGGCCCAAGTGCCCCCTCGCCCCATCATCGCAGTTACTCCCAAAGTTCCCAACACCGGGGGTGGGGGCCCCCGGAGCCTGTGACACCCACAGCCCAGAGCAGCCATGGGGGTCCCAGGACCCAGCCCGGGGGAAGAGAATCCCAGGGCTCTTGGAAACTGGGGCTGGCGTGGCTGCGATGTCACTTCCTGTCTGGCCGGGGAGTTTCCCATCATGCCCCTGGGCTTGGCTGTCCATCACACTGTGGCCTGGGGGAGCAGCAGCAGCACTAGCAGCAGTGCAGGCATGTGGCTTGCAGGCCCCACCCACACGGCTCACAGGCCCCGCCCACATAGTTCGCAGGCCCCGCCTGCACGGCTCACAGGCCCCGCCCACAGGGCACGGGGCATGCAGCTGCGAGGGCCGGGGCTGCTACTTACTGTGAGTGGGCGCAGCCTGGCCTCTGACGGGCGGGTGCTGCTTGGGCCCCCTGGGGAAACAGCAGACCCCTCATGACATCCGGGGGGGGAATTGGGCCGTCCCCCGCACCAGGGACAGGGGCAGCAACCAGCCGGCTTCCCCAAAACTGCAGACCCGTCCCGCCTCCTCTCACTACCCCACGGCCCATCCACCCCCACACACACACCTACCGAACCCCATCCCCCTCTATCCCCCATGCCCCAATACCCACCCAGCTCCATGGCCCATCTATCCCCACATGCACCTAGGCCATCCATCCAACCCCCCATCCCTCTATCCATCTATCCCCACCCTCACCTACCCCATCCATCCATCCCCTATTCACTCCTACACGCATGCATCCACCTGTCCACAACCCCACCCATCTACCCACACATGTACCTGCCCAACCCCACCCCCATCCATCTACCCTCGTCCACACCCACCTACCCATCCATCCACCCACCTCACACCCTCTATCCATCCCCACACCCACCCATCCCTATACATGTCCACCCCCCACACCCCTCCATCCCCCCCTACATACCCCACCCATTCGTCCACCCCTACATGTACCCATCTCTCCCTCTCTCCCCTCACACTCCCCCTCTCTTTCTCTTGTCACCCCTCCCCACAAGGACGCGCCCCAGACTCAGCCCCTGGCTCTTCCTGTGGGGATGGTGTGACGAAGTGGGACTGTTCTTAATGTTTCCTCTGAATACTGTAGGGGTGCCTCAGTTTCCCCTATGCATTTCTTAAGTCTCTCGGTGGTGGGATAAGGGGGTGTAATTGTTGCTGAGCAAAGGGCCGACACTGTCTCCTGGCAACTAATGGCCTGGGCCCTTCCCCCTTGCAAGGTGAGAGCTAAAGGGTTGGAGAACAAAGGGATCCGGGGCCACCGGGAAAGGGACAAAGCCCAGAGGAGGAGGGGCTGGAGGGGGAGTCAGTTTGGGGCTGGCTGGGGACGAGGAGTGAAGTGCAGACAGGGTTGTCCAGCTCACTGCCCCCCAAAATGGACCCAGCTGAGGGGTCCTGTTCTCTGCACCTACAATCAGGTGTTAGACCATATTCCTGTTGTCTAATAAACCCTCTGTTTCCTCAGCTGGCTGAGAGTCACGTTTGACTGCGGAGTTGGGGGGCAGGACACTCTGGCCCCCCCAGGACCCCGCCTGGGCGGACTCGCTGTGGGAAGCGCACGGAGGGCAGAGGATGCTGGATGCTCCGAGGTCAGACCCAGGAAGGGGGAAGCCAGGTGAGTTGTGTGTCCTGCCGACAGGCTGCTCCCAGAGAGGAGACTCCCCCAGAGTCCTGCCTGGCTTCGTAGGGAGCAGTTTCAGAGCATCACCTGGGGACTCCGTGACAGATGGGTAGCTCTGGGGTGGTTCAGGACGCTGGGTGTCAGCCTGGGCAGGGATTGTTCCCTAGGAGACCTGACACTGTTTCCAAGAAGCATGTAGGGTGAGATCCCATCCTGGGGGGCAGAGACGTGGAAGGACCCTTCACCACAGAGACAGCAACAAGCAGAGACCCGGGGCTGGGGGGCAGAGAGAGTGACCCCCTCCAGCACCCGGAGGCAGCTCCCAACCCCCTGCCTCACCAGCGCTCAGTGCAGCCCCCAGAGCAGTTACCCTCCAGTTTTGCAGAGCAGGAAGTAGAGCAGGCCCCCGATCAGCGCCGCCCCGGCCAGCGATCCAATGACGATCCCAGCGATGGCTCCGGGTGGCAGGCCTGGAGGTGAAGTTGTATCTGGAAGAGATTCTGGGGGAGAAAAGGGGGGTGTATCAGGGAGTCCAGGCATGACCCCCCCCCCATGCCCCAGGCTTCCCAATGCTGCTCCCTCTTGGTGCCCAATGCGAGGCCCTGGGGGCTGGAACCCCTATCTTCCCCCCCCAGAGACATTGGGGGCAGCTCAGCCAGGGGTCCCTTGAGCGTGACAGGTTTGGGCCCAAGACAGGACCCTAAATATGGTGGCAGTTTGGGGGGGGTCCAAAGGTCAGTAACTGGGAGGTGTCCTGGTGCTGCCCAGCCCCCTTCGGTTGGGCCCCCCCAGTGCTGCCAGTGCCCCAAACGCCCAGCACTGGGTGCACAGGGGTCTCACTGGCTGGTGTTGAGGGGATTCGGGAGACGATGGGAACTGGACAATACACTGACAGGTTTCAGAGTAGAAGCCGTGTTAGTCTGTATTCACAAAAAGAAAAGGAGGACTTGTGGCACCTTAGAGGCTCAAATAAATTTGTTAGTCTCTAAGGTGCCACAAATACTTTGACAGATTCCCTACCCCTGAGCCACAATGGAGCCCCCTCAGCCATGGGGGAGATGGACACCCAGCCTAGCCCCAGTCCAGGCCCCCAGCACCTGGACCTACAGAGGACTGACCATATCCAGAGACAACATTGCCCAAGGGTCCCCCGAGCGCCACGGTCAGCCCATGGCCCGGCCACCCCTCACGCCCCAACCCAGCTCCACGCACGGCCCAGACACACCCACGCCTCGCCCCCAGCTCCACCTGCACCTTGCCCCAGCAGGGCGTTTTCTTGTGCTGGACAAGGGGGCAGCACACGGTTCGATCCCAGGGACTCACCCACAAACCACACATCGACAGACACCCAGGCAGTGCGGTTGGTAATTGGGTTGTGAGCCTGGCACTTGTACATGCCCTGGTGATCTAAGGTCGTGGGGTTAAAGGTCAAGCTGGTCCCAGTCTCGTTAGTGTTGGTGCCATTGAGAACCCAGCGATAGCTCGGGGCTGGGACAGAGTTGGTGACACACGTCAGGGTCAGAGGGGACCCGAGGGTCAGGTTGATGGGTCCTGGTGGGTCTATCCTGACGGAATCTGGCCCATCTACACAGAGAGGGAGAGGATCAAGGGAAAGGACAGCGTCAGTGAGAGATTCCCCGTATTAACAGCCCTGGTGCCCACCCCAGAGATGGCTGCATCTCCGTAATTGGGCGATGCCAGCAGGGTCAGGGGCAGCACGGCCGGGGGACGGGGCTGTAGTTACTCACAGGCCACCGTCACGGTGCTGGGCTCGCTGCGGTTGGTGCTGATGGGGTTCCCGACCTCGCACTGGTAGGCTCCGGCATCGCCCCGGGTGACACCCAGCACCGTGAGGGTCCGGTTGTCAGGGGACAGCCCCAGCCGGTCACTGGGCGCAAGGGACGCCCCGTCCCGGAGCCAGAGCACAGTGTTGGCGCTGGGGGAAGTTTTGCACGTGAGGGTGAAGGTCCCGTTCTCCAGCACCTGGGTTTGGTTTGGCATCACCGTGGGCCTGGGCAGCATTTCTGTGCAGAGAACAGAGAGAGCATTACCATGTGTCCCTACCCCTCCATGCAGGATCGGGGCTGCTGTCCTGCGGGACTGGGGCAAGTGTGCTGGTGCTGCCACCATGTGAGGTTGTGGGAAGGATCCCAGCACCACTGTCCTGCGGTGTCCTTTGCCCTTTGCACCTCAGAGCTGCGGAGACGGGCAGTCACCTTCTGGGGTCCGGCAGAGCGTCCCTCTCCATGGTGTCAAGTCTCAGTTATTGGTGCCTCCCTGATGCTCTGGCTCCCGGAGTCCTGTGATTTTTGGGAGACTCTCGGCTGTGGTTGGAAGGGAGAGCGACGCTCCAGTTCCCAGGCTCTGGCCTGACAGTAGGATTTTCAAGCTGATCCCGTGACAGTTCAGGCCGGACTCAAGGTCGCAACCCTACAGGTCTCTTGGTGCCACCCGACGCCCCGTGAGCACAGCCCTGTGCCAGGTCCTTGCCATCCCCTCTGACCTAGACAGAGCTGCCCATCCCAGACCCAGGCCGAGGGGTGGCATTGCTGGTGCATCATGGGCAGTCAGCCAGAGCCGATCTCACTGTCCTCGGGGAGACTCAGTGGAGTGAGGGGGGGCAGCCCCCAGCCTAGCACTGCCCCTATTCCCACCCAGCCCTACAGCTCATCAAGGGCCTCACAGCCCAGGCCCCCCAGATTCTCCCCACGAGAGTCCGAATGGGAAGGGGGCGTCCGGACTCCAGTGGCAGGGCCCAGGAAACCCCTCCAGTCTGTACCCCCTGCCCGGGGAGGCTGGGAACGTCCCCTCCCATTCTTCCCTCAAGGCACCCCCCCATCCCCCTGTCCCCCTCCGAGCTTCCCCATGATCCCGACCCCGGGGTTGGTGCACTGAGTAACAGGCGACAGGGGGCATCCCATGCAGACAGGGAGCCCGGCTGGAGACAGAACAGATCCGGAGTAGCCAGGGCGCCGGCTGGACAGACAAGTGAGACAAGTGAGTGTGGGGCGCGGTGCCTGGCTACTCACCCTCCACCATGATCTCTGCACTATCCGTGAGGCCAGTGACGGGGTTGTGAGCCTGGCACTCGTACATGCCCTGGTGATCTAAGCTCATGGGGTTAAAGGTCAAGTTGCTCCTGTTCTCATTAGTGTTGGTGCCATTGAGAACTCAGTGATAGCTCGGGGCTGGGACGGAGTCGGCGACACACGTCAGGGTCAGAGGGGACCCGAGGGTCAGGCCGATGGGTCCTGGAGGGTCTATCCGGTGGAGTCCGGCCCATCTACACAGAGAGGAAGTGGGTCGGGGGAGGGAGGGCATCAGCAGAGCAAGGTATAAACAGGTCTTGACCCTAGACACAGCTGCATCTCCGTGCCTGGGTGATGCCGGCAGGTCCGGGGGCATCACAGCCGGGGGGACGGGACTGTAGTTACTCACAGGCCCCCGTCTCGGTGCTTTGCTCGCTGCGGTTGGTGCTGATGGGGTTCCCGACCTCGCACTGGTAGGTGCCAGCGTCGCCCCGGGTGACACCCAGCACCGTGAGGGTCCGGTTCCCGGAGGGAAGCACCAGCCGCTCACTGGGCACGAGATACACCCTGTCCCAGAGCCAGAGCAGGGTGTCGGCGCTGATACATGTGAGGGTGAAGGTCCCTGCCCCTCCATCTGCCCGGGATCGGGGCTGCTGTCCTGTGGGATTGTGGGAAGGGTCATTGTCCCACGGGATAGTTTGGAAGCTTCTTTTGGCTTTTGCCTCCAAGACCATCCGAGACAGAGAACAAGGGGGTTCTCCTGCCCTTGGTTAAATCCTCAGCTGCTGGAGTCCTGTGATTTTTGGTAGTATCTCAGCTTCCATTTAATAAAAAGGAAGTTTCTGGCCCACATGAATGGGGAGAAAAAATGGAAATCACAACCCGACAAGACCCTGGGTCCTGACAGCGAAGGCACAGCCCCAACCAGGAGCTGGATTTAAATCTTGTAATTTTTAAGCCAATCTCATGATTGTTTAGGGCTGGTTCCAATGTCTGGAGCTTCCAGGCAGGTGGGGCCCCTCCCCGGCCACTGGTCTTCAAGCTTAGCGGGAGTTGCGTCCCCCTATGGGATTCGGCAGAGATGTCACCGACATGGGGCAGAGCAGGAGGAGAATTGTTTGTAATAGTTTTATGAATCCTCTGTGTGCCTCAGTTTCCCCCACAATTTGGATTGCTATCCAGTGGGGGGAAAGGATTGTGTTTGCTCTCAGGGCAGACACAGGCTTGTGTGTGTCACCTGAGTGGACTGAATGGATCATTAAAAGCCTGTCCACGGCCAGCCCATACCAATGGAAAGTCCAAGAAGACAAGAAAGCCCAGTCCCCAGGACACTGACCCCGAGTGACCCAGGACCCAGCAGGAGATGGGTTGCCCGGCTCTTGGCAGGGAAGCTGAGCAGAGACCCCAGGTCGAGAGCAAGGGACTGGAAGGTGTGAGGTGGGGATAAGCGGTGGTTTCTGAAAGGAGCCCGGGGTTTCTCGCCTGGGAAGTGACTCAGGGCTTGTCTGCAGCACTTAGTGAAGACTCTGGGGGGCTTTCTCCCGTTGGTGGCGGTACTCCCCCTCCCCGAGAGGCGGTGGGTACGTTGATGGGAGAAGCCCCCCACTGACAGAGTGCTGTCAGCACCGGGGTCAGGTCGGTGTCACCGCGTTGCTCAGGGACACCCCCCAAGCAACGCAGCGAAACCGACGTAAGTTGGTAGCGTAGACCAAGCCCAAGGAAGGGAGACAGAGAGAGCCGGAGCCGGACCGTGGGCTCGCGGCAGCTTGGCCGGGCTCTGGCTGACCAGGCTGGACTCTGCAATGACCTTCCTGTCTCAATGCGGAGCTCAGGGCCGCCTAGGCCACAGCCAGGGACCGACGGACCCGACGGACCACCCTGGCCGAGGGGCATCAATCCCTTTGGGGGCACCAAACCCCCAGCAGCCCAGCTCTGCTGGCCGTGCCCGGCAGAGCTCCCGGGGTGAGGCAGGGGCTCCGTCTCGGAGCATGGGGAGGGGGCCGGGGAGGGGAAGAGAGGTGTGACGCAGTCTAACCAGACAGATCAGCTCAGGCTACAGCCACAGGGAATTTCCTGGGTGCAGCATCGAAGGACTGTCAAAAGGTCTTGGTGCGTCCAAGCCATTCGCTTGCAGGTGTAGATTAAAGGGAGATGTCGGTGTCTTGTCTTCACTGATCTGCAACGTGTTGGTTCACAAGACGTTACCCTGCACGTCACTGGCCCCCAATCACAGGTGTCTTGGCGTTTAGGTGGGAATTTACCTGAGGTGTGAAACTGCCTGAGACCTAAGGAAGGTCGTTTCTATCACATGGTATTTACAGGGCCTTTGCCCAGCAAACGGGGATGAGGCCTTAGAACTGCCAGTGAAGCAGCCTGTTAACTTCAAAGCAGGAGCCGTCAAGGGAGAGTGGAAATGCCCAGCCTGTCTGCGCTGGCGAAGGTGCCCAGCAGCTTGTCGCTCGCCTGGGAAGATCTGTAAACACAGGGCTAAGGGAACGATCCTGCCTCTCTGGGCTGAGGAATTCAGAACCACAGGACAGAGGCCCCAGGACCCTTTTGGGCCACCCTGAGAGACGTATGGAAAACAAGCAGAGCATAGCTCTGCTGCCACTGGACCGACAAACCCTGAGTCACTGTGATGTACGGTTCCTGCGTTAGCTTGGCAGTAACTCGTCCCTTTCTCGCAGCTGGGAAATCTTTGGGTAGTTTACACAAGACATTGGCTGCAGTGTTGTCTTTGGGGTGAGTTGAAAAGCATCCACTGACTGGGGTAAGTGACGGGCCCTTTGGGTTGGAAGCGACCCAAGTGGGGTGGCTCTGGGGTTTAATAACGTCTCCTCATGCAGTCCAGTTTGCAGGGTGGGAAGATTGGCTCCTTGGTAGCCCTGATGCAGTGATGTGGGAGTGCACACTCGTTACTGGGCGGGGGAAATCTAATCACCGAGCACACCGCTAGCTGGGGGGTCTGCCCTGTTTCCTGACACTCCGCCCGGAGACTGGCACTCGCAGTGGGGAGCCGCTCCAGCCACCATGACAAGGGGGACCCCTGAGGGTCTGGCACATAGCAGGGTCCCTTGAGGGGCTGCTCTGGAGCTGGGGGCGCAGCAGGGGGCCTGGGACTCCGTGACACCATCCCCAGCTAGGAGCTGGCGGTGCTGGGTGGGGGCAGGTGCACTGCCCAGGGCAGAGCTGACGGGGAGACACTCGCACAAGGAAATGAACAGCAAATGTCGGCACAAACAAGAGAGCGAAGGAGGAAGCAGCTGGGCAGGTGCAGCTCCCCTCCCCTGGCAGGACTGCCCCGGGCAGGGAGTAGAGCCACGGGACAAAGTCCCTGGCATCCATCGTAGAAATGGCACATCTGGCTGGGATGTGAAGCCAGGCTGGGCACACGGCAGGCAGTCATGTGGCTGGCATCCCGCTTCCCCGAGCCATATGAATCCTGCAGCGATCCCCCTGCCCATACAGCTCTCCCCTGGGGATCCCCTAAGCCCTGACCCCTGAGCCACCCCTGCCAAACAGCCAGAGGTGCTGGGATCTCAGTGCATGGGGGAAACAAGTCACTTCCAATAAACGCCCTGTGCTCCGCTGACATGAGCAATCAAGTGTGGGACCCAGAGATGGGGGAGCATAGAGCACCTGGCATGGTGGGGGACGGGGGGAAACTGGAGAAAGGGAATGGGGGGCATGAAGAGCCATGGGCATAGCAGGCATGGGGGAAATCGCATCCAGTCAAGACCCCGGATCCAGACAGTGAAGACGGCCCCAACCAGGAGCTCAATTTAAATCTTGTGATTTATACGCCAATCTCATGATCATTTTGGTCCAGTTCCAAGGTCCATGAGCTGCACCGCTGCCAGGTCTGGGCAGTGAGTGACAGGAGACTGGCAGGAAGCTGGACAGGACCAGAGCGCAGTGGGATGTGACTGGACAGACAGTGAAATAGCCAAGCACCCAGTCTGGGGAGTGGGATCGGTGCAGGCAGTGACAGGCAACAGGGGGTGTCTGATCCAGACTGGAGACAGACGGGAGCGTCCCCTGGGGAAGAGAACTCGAGGGGGTGAATCCAGAACTGAGATGAAGACCCCAGACCCGGCTTCAGAGACAGGGAGAGCCCTGGGTGCAGGAACGGTGCTGACCCACAAGGTTGGTGCACAGAGTAACAGGAGACAGGGGACGTCCCATGCAGACGGGGAGGCCAGCTGGAGACAGAACAGATCCGAAGTAGCTGGGACACTGGCTGGACAGACAAGTGAGTGTGGGGCACGGTGCCTGGTGTCACGGAGTCCCCGGGCGATGCTCTGGAACTGCTCCCTATGAAGCCAGGCATGACTCTGGGGGAGTCTCCTCTCTGGGCACAGCCTGTCTGCAGGACACACAGCTCACCCGGCTCCCCCCTTCCTGGGTCTGACCTCGGAGCATTCAGCATCCTCTGCCCCTCCATGTACTTCCCACAGTGAGTCCGCCCAGGCGGGGCTCCTGGGGAAGCCAGAAGGTCCTGCCCCCCAACTCCACAGTCAGACGGGACTCTCAGCCAGCCAGGAAAACAGAAGGTTTATTAGACGACAGGAACATGGTCTAACACAGAGCTTGTAGGTGTAGAGAACAGGACCACTCAGCTGGGTCCATTTTGGGGGGGCAGTGAGCCAGACAACCACGTCTGCACTTCACTCCATGTCCCCAGCCAGCCCCAAACTGAAACTCTCTCCTGCCCCTCCTCCTCTGGGCTTTGTCCCTTTCCGGGGCCAGGAGGTCACCCGATTCCTTTGTTCTCCAATCCTTTAGCTCTCATCTGGCAGGGGGAAGGGCCAGGCCATCAGCTGCCAGGAAACAGGGTGTCGACCATTCTCTGTATCCAGACCCCTGCACACACCTGCCCTCTAGGGCTCAGCAAGGATCACACACCCTCATCCCACCACGTAAATACTTAAGAACTGCATAGGGGAAACTGAGGCTCCCCTACACCATTCAGAGGAAACATTAAGAACAGTCCCGCTTCGTCACACCCGGCTACTCACCCTCCACCACGATTTCTGCGCTAGCCGTGAGGCCGGTGACGGAGTTGTGAGCCTGGCACTTGTACGTGCCCAGCTGATCCAAGGTTGTGGGGTTAACAGTCAAGATGCTCTCAGCCTTGTTAGTGTCGGTGCCATTGAGAAACCAGCAATAGCTCGGGGATGGGACAGAGTCGGCGAGACAAACGTCAGGATCAGAGGGGACCCGAGGCTCAGGCAGATGGGTCCTGGAGGGTCTTTCCTGGCAGAGCCTGGCCCATCTGCACACAGTGGGAGGAGATCGGGGGAGGGATGGCACAAGTAGGACAAACTATAAACAGGTGCCATATCCCACCCTACAGGTGGCTGCATCTCTGTGGCTGGGTGATGCCAGCAGGGCCAAGGGCAGCACGGGAAGGGGAAGAGGCTGCAGTTACTCACAGGGCACGGTGACGTTGCTGGGCTCGCTGAGGTTGGTGCTGACAAGATTCCCAACCTCGCACCAGTAGGCGCTGGTGTCAGCCCAGGTGGCATTTGGGTCCGGTTCTCCGAGGACAGCCCCAGCCGCTCACTGGGTACAAGGTAAGACCTGTCCCGGAGGCAGAACATGGTGTCGCTGCGGGGAGAGCTGTTACACATGAGGGTGAAGGTCCTTTCTCAGGCACCAGGGTTGGGTTTGGCGTCACTGTGGGCCTTGGCAGCATTTCTGTGCAAGGAACAGAGAGAGCGTCAGTGTTTGTCTCTGACCCTCCAGTCGCCTGGGACCAGGGCCGCCATCCCACGGGATTGTGAGAAGGGGCCTTTGACCATATCCACCACAGACTGTCTCAGACAAGGAACGATGGGGTCTCAGATGGAGGCATTGGCCAATTCCTGCCATGTTGGGTGCTCCCTTTTAAATCCTCAGCTCCTGGAGTCCTGTGATTTTCAGGATAATCTTCACTTTCATTTAACAAAGAGCAAGTTTCTGGCCCATTTGACTGAGGTGAAAATGTGGAAACCTCAACCTGAAGAGACCCTGGGTCCGAACAGTGAAGACACAGCTCCGACCAGGACCTGGATTTAAAGCCTGATTTATATCCCGATCTCATGAATGTCCAGGTCCGGCTCCAAAGGCTGTGAGCTGCACTGGCCATCAGGTTGGTCCAGTGAGTGACAGAAGACAGGCAGGAAGCTGGACAGGACCAGAGCACAGAGGGATGTGGCTGGACAGACAGTGAAACAGCCGAGAGCGCCCAGTGCAGGGAGTGGGATCAGTGCAGGCAGTGACAGGCGACAGGGGGTGTCTGATCCAGACTGGAGACAGACGGGAGCGTCCCCTGGAGAACAGAGCCCGAAGGGTGAATCCAGAACTGAGTTGAAGTCCCCAGACCCGGCTTCAGAGACAGGGAGGACACAGGGTGCAGGAACGGTGCTGACCCGCGGGGCTAGTGTACAGAGTGGCAGGCGACAGAGGACATACCATGCAGACAGGGAGCCCAGCTGGAGACAGGACAGACCTGGTGTTACTGGGGCACCGGCTGGACAGACAGTGATGCAGCTCCCAGGGCTCAGTTTGCCAGTAGACTGAGGCCATCATGGGGGCACGGTGCCCGGCTGCTCACCCTGTACTTGGATCTCCAGGGTGGCATTCCTTGAGCTGAGGGGGAAAATAGTGATGACCACACAAGTGTAATTCCTAGGGTGGCTGACGGAGAGATTGGTGACCTGGAGCTCATTGGAAAGCCAAATGTACACTAAAGCTGGGCTGGAGTGGTCTCGGCAGAGCAAATTGTGAGCGGAGCCCTCAGCATAAACCTTCTGGCTGGGGATGATTGTGGGCCCATCTGGAGCAAACACAGGAGAGCCATGTGTTGGGGGGGGCTGGGGGAGGGCAGGCTGCTCCAGCTGCAGAGAACTCGC
This sequence comes from Dermochelys coriacea, assembly GCF_009764565.3. NCBI lineage: Eukaryota > Metazoa > Chordata > Testudines > Dermochelyidae > Dermochelys > Dermochelys coriacea. Next base: position 11,934,706 of record NC_050091.1, read on the forward strand.
TGCCCAAGGGAACTAGATCTAACAGCTGGTGGGCACAATGGGCAACTATCCAGTCTGTGCTGCCGCATAGCCCTGGGGGGACCACGCACTTCGCCCAGCCCAGAGACAGGGGTTTTGGGTGGAGTAGGTGGTTTGGGGAGAGATGCCCCATCTGGAACGAAAGTCCAAGAGTGATGGAGATTCCCTCCTCCCACAAGCTGCTCCCCTGGGGTCCCCTCCCTGTGGGGAAGTGGCCCCGTATCACCCAGGCTGGCTCGGACTCACTGCAGCTCCCGGCTGCGGGGTCTTGCTCAGCGTTGGCCTGCGGCATTAGAGCCGTCTGCTCCCACAGACCGCGGCCCCACATCTGTCTGTCTTTGCGTCTCACAGATCCTCCATCTCCTGCCCCCTAGGGCCCCCCCGATCTCTGACCCACTGGCCAGAGCTCCCCCGGGAAGAGGGGAAAGACCCGTGGCCACCGGGGCTCACACTTACAGAGCACATCCAGTAGGATGGTGGCATTCCGGGAGCTGACCACGTTGGTGCCCAAGCAGATGTAACTGCCTGAGTCGTTCCTGCTGATAGGATCCAGTGTAAGGGTCTGGTTGTCGCTGCTCAGAGAGACGCAGCCTCCAGGATCTCATTGTCCTTGAACCAAATCTAGGAAACCGGGCTGCCCCCACCCCACAGCTCAGGGTCACGGCCTTGGGTTCGATGGGGACGGAGGGGGAGATGGTGATGTTGACCACAGACACCCCCTCTGCAGGACAGAAAGGGTCAGGCAGTTACCCAAGGCACAGGGGAGCAGCCAAGGGGGGTGGGCACATGTCCCGGGATGGGGTAACATGCTCCTGCCCCGTGGACCTCCAGCCTGGCCCCACACTGGGGAGTAAATACCAGCTGACCCCAATCCTGCTGGGGTGGGAGGAAGTGTCCCATGGTCACAGGGGCTTTGGGGTGAAACTGGGATGGACTCAGAGCCCGACGGACAGGACATGGGGCAGAGACGGAGACAGAGCAGGGAGCATGGGCTGCGCTGAGGGCAGAGGGTGGGTGAGAGACATGCACCAGGCTGACGTCTGATTCCCGCACAGGGCAAAGACAGGGAGCCGAGGGGAGGCAGGACAGATCACAAGCGACCAGGCGCTGGGCACAGACAGGCAGAGACGGCAGTGCGGGCTATGCTGAGGAATGGAATCCAGAGCAATGGACGATCCAGATTCCGGACACATGGGGAACAGCCCACAGAGAAGAGACCCCACGGGGGTGAAACGGGAACTGACCAGGCACCGAGAGAGCAGATGCTGGGTGCAGAGCTGGCGAGAGCAGGTGCACAAGGTGCTGATGGGAGCGACTGGTGGAACAAGTGACCGGCTGACGGCTGATGCAGCTCTGGAAAAGCACAGACGCTCGGGGGTTAAACCAAGCCTGGCCAGGAGGCAAGAGCAGGCGCTGAGGAGAGCCCAAGAGAGCCGGCAACCCCTGCCCGGATGGGCGATATCGGCACAGTGAGGGAGGGAGAGGACGTCCCCGAGGGGTGGCAAGGGGGCAGAACAGAGCCACACCGACCCGGCTGATGGCAGACGGGGTGTGGGGGCCAAGAGGCAGGCTCTGCAGTGCAGAGCGACTGGGTCATTCATCAACAGGCAACAGTCTGGCTTCAGATCTAGCGTCAAGAGAGACGGGGCCAGCGACATGGGAACGAATCTCAGACTGGAGCCCCAGACCCGGCTGCTGAAAGGGCAGCATGGACAGCAGGGCTGGCACATGGTGACAGAACACTGTTGGATCCAGACTGGAGACAGGCGGGAGCGTCCCCCAGAGAACAGAGTCTAAGGGGTGGATCCAGGCCAGCCCCAGAGCCCTGGCTGCAGACAGGGAGATCCCAGCGCACGGGAACAATGCTGACCCATGGGGTCGGTGCAGGGAGTGACAGGGGACGTCCCACGCAAACAGGGAGCCTGGCTGGAGACAGGACTTCTTGGGTCAGCCCACAGAGCCCCCAGCACCCCACGTGCCCAAGACAGAGAAAGGTGTGAGGTGCGGTGCCCAGCTGCTCACCCAGCACCACGATCTCCAGGTCGGCGCTGTATTAGTGGCACGTGAGGATACTGTCGGCTCTGGGGTTTATGTGCCCGAGTGGTTCACAGAGACACTGAGAATCAGGAGCTCAGACAACGGCCCCTCTTCCTGGATCTGCATCCCACCATGACACCACGTGCCTCCCCACGGCCAGGTTAGTGTCCGCGACCCAGGGCAAAAAGAAAAGAAGTACTTGTGGCACCTTAGAGACTAACAAATTTATTAGAGCATAAGCTTTCGTGAGCTACAGCTCACTTCATCGGATGCATTTGGTGGAAAAAACAGAGGAGAGATTTATATACACACACACAGAGAACATGAAACAATGGGTTTATCATACACACTGTAAGGAGAGTGATCACTTAAGATAAGCCATCACCAACAGCAGGGGGGGGAAGGAGGAAAACCTTTCATGGTGACAAGCAGGTAGGCTAATTCCAGCAGTTAACAAGAATATCAGAGGAACAGTGGGGGGTGGGGTGGGAGGGAGAAATACCATGGGGAAATAGTTTTACTTTGTGTAATGACTCATCCATTCCCAGTCTCTATTCAAGCCTAAGTTAATTGTATCCAGTTTGCAAATTAATTCCAATTCAGCAGTCTCTCGTTGGAGTCTGTTTTTGAAGCTTTTTTGTTGAAGTATAGCCACTCTTAGGTCTGTGATCGAGTGACCAGAGAGATTGAAGTGTTCTCCAACTGAATTTTTGAATGTTATAATTCTTGACGTCTGATTTGTGTCCATTGCATTGGCACCCTGACAGCAGGATTGTCTGGCTATGTAGACTCCCTCCTCAGGCCCTTCGTTACCAGCACTCCCAGCTATCTTCGAGACACCACCGATTTCCTGAGGAAACTACAGTCCATTGGTGATCTTCCTAAAAACACCATCCTAGCCACTATGGACGTAGAAGCCTCTACACCAACATTCCACACAAAGATGGACTACAAGCCGTCAGGAACAGTATCCCCGATACTGTCACGGCTAACCTGGTGGCAGAACTTTGTGACTTTGTCCTGACCCATAACTATTTCACATTTGGTGACAATGTATACCTTCAAATCAGCGGCACTGCGATGGGTACCCGCATGGCCCCACAGTATGCCAACATTTTTATGGCTGACTTAGAACAACGCTTCCTCAGCTCTCGTCCCCTAATGCCCCTACTCTACTTGCGCTACATTGATGACATCTTCATCATCTGGACCCATGGAAAAGAAGCTCTTGAGGAATTCCACCATGATTTCAACAATTTCCATCCCACCATCAACCTCAGCCTGGACCAGTCCACACAAGAGATCCACTTCCTGGACACTACGGTGCTAATAAGCGATGGTCACATAATCGGAATTGGTCCTATATCGGAAACCTACTGACCGCTATTCCTACCTACATGCCTCTAGCTTTCATCCAGATCATACCACTCGATCCATTGTCTACAGCCAAGCGCTACGATATAACCGCATTTGCTCCAACCCCTCAGACAGAGACAAACACCTACAAGATCTCTATCATGCATTCCTACAACTACAATACCTACCTGCTGAAGTGAAGAAACAGATTGACAGAGCCAGAAGAGTACCCAGAAGTCACCTACTACAGGACAGGCCCAAGAAAGAAAACAACAGAACGCCACTAGCCATCACCTTCAGCCCCCAACTAAAACCTCTCCAACGCATCATCAAGGATCTACAACCTATCCTGAAGGACGAGCCATCGCTCTCTCAGATCTTGGGAGACAGACCAGTCCTTGCTTACAGACAGCCCCCCAATCTGAAGCAAATACTCACCAGCAACCACACACCACACAACAGAACCACTAACCCAGGAACCTATCCTTGCAACAAAGCCCGTTGCCAACTCTGTCCACATATCTATTCAGGGGATACCATCATAGGGCCTAATCACATCAGCCACACTATCAGAGGCTCGTTCACCTGCGCATCTACCAATGTGATATATGCCATCATGTGCCAGCAATGCCCCTCTGCCATGTACATTGGCCAAACTGGACAGTCTCTACGTAAAAGAATGAATGGACACAAATCAGACGTCAAGAATTATAACATTCAAAAACCAGTTGGAGAACACTTCAATCTCTCTGGTCACTCAATCACAGACCTAAGAGTGGCTATACTTCAACAAAAAAGCTTCAAAAACAGACTCCAACGAGAGACTGCTGAATTGGAATTAATTTGCAAACTGGATACAATTAACTTAGGCTTGAATAGAGACTGGGAATGGATGAGTCATTACACAAAGTAAAACTATTTCCCCATGGTATTTCTCCCTCCCACCCCACCCCCCACTGTTCCTCTGATATTCTTGTTAACTGCTGGAATTAGCCTACCTGCTTGTCACCATGAAAGGTTTTCCTCCTTCCCCCCCCTGCTGTTGGTGATGGCTTATCTTAAGTGATCACTCTCCTTACAGTGTGTATGATAAACCCATTGTTTCATGTTCTCTGTGTTTGTGTATATAAATCTCTCCTCTGTTTTTTCCACCAAATGCATCCGATGAAGTGAGCTGTAGCTCACGAAAGCTTATGCTCTAATAAATTTGTTAGTCTCTAAGGTGCCACAAGTACTCCTTTTCTTTTTGCGAATACAGACTAACACGGCTGCTACTCTGAGACCCAGGGCAGGCTCACATTAGAGCCTGCAGTCTAGAGCTGCTGATTGGGGTGTCATGGAGTGTGGGGGAGTCCGGGCCCTGCACCCCTTTTCCTCGGGTTCACTGTGACTCTCAGCCAGCCAGTAAAATGAAAGGTTTATTGGACAATAGGAACACAGTCTAAAAGAGAGCTTGTGGGTACAACCAGTACCCCTCAGTCAAGTCCTTCTGGGGGGCAGGGAGCTTAGACCCCAGCCCTGGGGTTCCCTGCGTTTCCACCACCCAGCCCCAAACTGAAACCAAAACCCCCCCAGCAGGCTCTCTCCTGTTGCCTTTGTCCACATTCCCTTGTCCACATTCCCGGCAGAGGTGTTACCTCCCCCTCCCCCTCCCCGCTCAGGTGACAGGCTCTCAGGTATCCCATCCCCAGTGAAACTCCCCTGCCATATTCCCAGGTCAACACTCCCCACTCCCTGCTGCGTCACACAGGGCTGATCACGGGGGTCAGGCCCGAATGGAGCAAACACAGGATGGTCACACACCTCTACAGGCCCGGGAGAGCCCCAGCACCCGGTGCCAAATACCCAGAGCTGGCACCAATGCCCAGGGCTGCCCTGGGGCACAGGGACCCGGCCTCCCTGGAAGTGAGCTCAGACTAGGAGAGGAACCAAGGGGATCTCAGCTTGCAGGGGCTGGGGAGCAAAGGGCCCTGCTGGGAACTGACGCACTGTGGGACCAGCTCATCCACCCCCTGCCCTGCTAATGCACAGGACAAAACCACCAAGGAACTCAACTGTGCCTACACTCTCCTTGGAGCTGCTGATGGCACATGGGAGCCAGTAGCTGGCTCCAGGCTGAAACCCGCCACCCATCAAATACACCACCAGAGCCAGACCTAGCATCCTGGTGGTGTTAGTGCCAGTGCCACCACTTCCTGGTGGCCAGTTTATACCCATTTGTTCTTGTGTCCACATTGGTGCTGAGCTTAAATAATTCCTCTCCCTCTCCTGTATTTATCCCTCTCATACATTTATAGAGAGCAATCATATCTCCCCTCAACCTTCTTTTAGTTAGGCTAAACAAGCCAAGCTCCTTAAGTCTCCTTTCATAAGACAAGTTTTCCATTCCTCGGATCATCCTAGTAGCCCTTCTCTGTACCTGCTCCAGTTTGAATTAATCCTTTTTAAACATGGGAGACCAGAACTGCACACAGTATTCTAGGTGAGGTCTCGCCAGTGCCTTGTATAATGGTACGAAAACCTCCTTATCCCTGCTGGAAATGCCTCTCCTGATGCATCCCAAAACCGCATTAGCTTTTTTTCACAGCCATATCACATTGGCAGCTCATAGTCATCCTATGATCAACCAATACTCCAAGGTCCTTCTCCTCTTCCGTTACTTCTAATTGATGCGTCCCCAACTTATAACTAAAATTCTTGTTATTAATCCCTAAATGCATAACCTTACACTTCTCACTATTAAATTTCATCCTATTACTATTACTCCAGTTTACAAGGTCATCCAGATCCTCCTGTATAATATCCCGATCCTTCTCTGAATTGGCAATACCTCCCAGCTTTATATCATCTGCAAACTTTATTAGCATACTCCCACTTTTTGTGCCGAGGTCAGTAATAAAAAGATTAAATAAGATTGGTCCCAAAACCGATCCCTGAGGAACTCCACTGGTAACCTCCCTCCAGCCTGACAATTCACCTTTCAGTAGGACCCGTTGTAGTCTCCCCTTTAACCAATTCCTTATCCACCTTTTGATGTTCATATTGATCCCCATCTTTTCCAATTTAACTAATAATTCCCCATGTGGCACGGTATCAAACGCCTTACTGAAATCTAGGTAAATTAGATCCACTGCGTTTCCTTTGTCTAAAAAATCTGTTACTTTCTCAAAGAAAGAAAAGGAGTACCCGTGGCACCTTAGAGACTAACAAATTTATTAGAGCATAAGCTTTCGTGAGCTACAGCTCACTTCATCGGATGCATTTGGTGGAAAAAAATGCATCCGATGAAGTGAGCTGTAGCTCACGAAAGCTTATGCTCTAATAAATTTGTTAGTCTCTAAGGTGCCACGGGTACTCCTTTTCTTTTTGCGAATACAGACTAACACGGCTGCTACTCTGAAACCTTTCTCAAAGAAGGAGATCAGGTTGGTTTGGCACGATCTACCTTTTGTAAAACCATGTTGTATTTTGTCCCATTTACTATTGACTTCAATGTCCTTAACTAATTTCTCCTTCAAAAATTTTTCCAGGACCTTGCATACTACAGATGTCAAACTAACTGGCCTGTAGTTACCTGGATCACTTTTTTTTCCTTTCTGAAAAATAGGAACTATATTAGCAATTCTCCAATCATTCAGTACAACTCCTGAGTTTACAGATTCATTAAAAATTCTTGCTAATGGGCTTGCAATTTCAGATGCCAATTCCTTTAATATTCTTGGATGAAGATTATCTGGGGCCCCCAATTTAGTCCCATTAAGCTGTTTGAGTTTCGCTTCAACCTTAGATATGGTAATATCTACCTCCATATCTTCATTCCCATTTGTCATGCTACCATTATCCCTAAGATCCTCTTTAGCCTTATTAAAGACTGAGGCAAGGTATTTGTTTAAATACTGGGCCATGCCTAGATTATCCTTAACCTCCACTCCATCCTCAGTGTTTAGCAGCCCCACTTCTTCTTTCTTAGTTTTCTTCTTATTTATATGGCTATAGAACCTTTTACTATTGGTTTTAATTCCCTTTGCAAGGTCCAACTCTACTCGACTTTTAGCCTGTCTCATTTTATCCCTACATGTTCTGACCTCAATAAGGTAGCTTTCCTTGCTGACCCCTCCCATCTTCCACTCCCTGTATGCTTTCTGCTTCTTCTTAATCACCTCTCTAAGATGCTTGCTCATCCAGCTTGGTCTACAACTCCTGCCTATGAATGTTTTCCCCTTTCTTGGGATACAGGCTTCCGATAGCTTCTGCAGCTTTGATTTAAAGTAATCCCAGGCCTCCTCGACCTTTAGATCCATAAATTCTTCAGTCCAATCCACTTCCCTAACTAATTTCCTTAATTTTTGAAAGTCAGCCCTTTTGAAATCAAAAACTCTAGTTGCAGATTTATTTTTGTTAATCCTTCCGTTCAGTTTGAACTGAATTAGCTCATGATCACTTGAACCAAGATTATCCCCTACAACCATTTCTTCTATGAGGTCCTTGCTACTCACCAAAATTAAATCTAAAATGGCATCCCCTCTAGTCGGTTCAGCAACTACTTAATGAAGAAAAGGAGTACTTGTGGCACCTTAGAGACTAACAAATTTATTTTAGTCTCTAAGGTGCCACAAGTCCTCCTTTTCTTTTTGCAAATACAGACTAACACGGCTGCTACTCTGAAACCTGTCATTACTTAATGAAGGAATCCATCAGCTATCGCATCTAGGAAAATCTGAGCCCTATTATTATTACTAGTACTGGTCCTCCAGTCTATATCTGGGAAGTTAAAGTCTCCCATGATCACGCAGTTTCCATTGGTATTTACTTTATTAAAAACATTAAAAAGGGCTCTATCATATCCAAATTAGATAACGGAGGTCTATAGCATACCCCAAGCACTATCGTAGGAGAGGCTCTACTAGTTATCTTCCCCAATGTAATTTGTGCCCAGACGGACTCTGTCTTATCCATTGCATCGTTTTCCCAAAGGAGTCAGAGTTTCCAGCACACAGGGCTGGGCCTAGACCCAGCAAACCTGAGTTCTAGCAGCCCCCGAAGAAACACAGCTGGGATGGGCTGGAGTGTGAAACCCCAGCTCTTGCTTTATAGGAAGATCCCTCGATTGAGGGCTAACTCTGGGCTGATCCATGAGCTGGCTCAAGTACGCATCAGGCCCATCTGAGGGATGGTCTTGTCACGGGGTCCCCGGGCAATGCTCTGGAACTGCTCCATACGAAGCCAGGCAGGACTCTGGGGAAGTCTCCTCTCTGGGAGCAGCCTGTCTGCAGGACACACAGCTCACCCGGCTCCCCCCTTCCTGGGTCTGACCTGGGAGCATTCAGCATCCTCTGCCCCTCTGTGAGCTTCCCACAGCAAGTGCGCCCAGGCAGGGTCCTGGGGAAGCCAGAGGATCCTGCCCCCCAACTTCGCAGTCAGACGTGACTCTCAGCCAGCCAGTAAAACAGGTTTATTAGACGACAGGAACATGGTCTAACACAGAGCTTGTAGGTGCAGAGAACAGGACCCCTCAGCGGGGTCCATTTTGGGGGGGCAGTGAGCCAGACAACCAGGTCTGCACTTCACTCCATGTCCCCAGCCAGCCCCAAACTGAAACTCTCTCCGCCCCCCACCCCGGGCTTTGTCCCTTTCCCGGGCCAGGAGGCCACCGGCTTCCTTTGTTCTCCAACCCTTTAGCTCTCACCTTGCAGGGGGGAAGGGCCCAGGCCATCAGTGGCCAGGAAACAGGGTGTCGGCCATTCTCTGTGTCCAGACCCCTGCACACACCTGTCCTTTAGGACTCTGCACGGATCATGCACCCTTATCACACCCCCTAGAGACTTAAGAACTGCATAGGGGAAACTGAGGCACCCCCACAATATTCAGAGGAAACATTAAGAACAGTCCTGCTCCGTCACAGGTCTGAAGCGTCTCCAGAGGCTGGTACAGGTGGTTATAAGCCCACTGCTGAGCTGCTGGACTTTGTGACGACTGATCCCCTGATCACTAAATCAGGGGCAGAGAAGAGCCACAGAAGCGATTCAGGACGGGAGGAAATGCCTTGGAGCGAGCGACTGGCAGAGCTCGATGTGTTGAGCTTCTCGGAGCTCTGTATGAGTGTGTCTGTCTGATAACAGCGTGTCAACCCCTCCGTGGGGAGAGAACACCAGGCCTGGGAGCGGAGCAAGGCCAAGCGAGAAGGAACGGCTGGAAATTCAAGGCAGACATGTCCCAGTTAGACAAAGGCCGTGGTTTGTACCAGCCAAGGTGACCAGCCGCTGGGCAAACGCCCGAGGGCAGGGTGGATCCTCCGTCTCGGATCCAGACTGGGGCCTTTTCCTCGAGCACGAGTGACTGGGCTCCATACTGCAATAACAGGGGATTCTATGGCCTGTGCTACGCAGGAAGCCAGACTAGTTGGTCGAATGGCTCCTGCTGGCCTCAAACGCACCAAGTCTGTTAATTATTAACCATTTACAGCAACTCTGATGGTGGTGCCTTCCCGTTCCTGTCACTGAATCAGCTGGCTCTGGCAGAAGGTTACTGACAAGGCACACAAAGGGAGGGGGATTAGCAGATGGGTTCAGGGGTGACAGGCACACGGGGTACAAAGGACGGGGCAGGACCTGTTCTAGGTGGTTATCAGCCACTCACTTCCCTGCCGCTCTGCTCATGACAACAGATCCACCCGGCTTCACTGCCAGGTGCAGGGATTCTCAGGCTCTGAGCTCCTGCTTCCCCCAGCAAGTTACCTATTAACCGCCCCTGCCTGCTTATCGGGGGACTTTCCTATAACCTGCCAGACCCCGACTTGTGGGGAGGCAGGACCCGGGTTCACAGAGGGAGGGGCTCCAGCTCCCTGGTGTCCAGGGTGGGGGCCCAGGGCACATGGAGGAGAAAGTTCCCCAGCATGACTGGGGGGGCTTGGAGACACTGTGGGGCAGCAGTGCCATACCCCCCATAGAGTATCTCACTCTGGGACCCAGGGTGGGTCTAGCCAGGCACCAAGGACCCAGCCGCCTCCCACCCCCATCCCGGGTGACACAGCTGAGCGTGACTTCGCCAGCCACCCTTCCCCCAGTGCCGTCAGCCAAGCGCCCCTGCCAGGTGAATGGGGGAAGGAGGCCGAGGGCAGTGAACAGCCAGCGCTGCCTGGCGCGTCTCTGCTGTGGGGCAAGGACACCCCCCCCGCTACTCTCCCAATCAGACCCCGCCCAGCGTTCCCACCCCAGACTCAGCCCATGGGGGCCCCACACTCCCTCCCTGCATCCGGCCAGATGCTCCCCAGGAAAACAGGGGTTTGCAGCTTCCCAGCCCCGGTTGTGCTGCAGGGCTTCTGTGCCATGGGGCAAGGGGTCGGGCTGGGAGGCTCTGGGGGCAGGCAGGGGCTGTCAGCCTCCAGCCAGACGTGCTTCAGCTGGGGGGCTGGCAGGGCTGTGTGGCCTTGCTGGAGAAATGCCCTGGGGCAGAGCTACCCTACACCAGGGATGGGTTTGGTCCATTGTGTTTTAGCAGCTTGATCTGTTACCTGGATTATGGTAACACGCAGCAGCCGATTCCAGACACCCCCCAGACCCCGACCCCAACCAGGGCCCCTCGTGCCGCCCAGACACAGCGAGACGGCCCCTGCCCTGAAGGGCTCCCAGTCTAAGCAGCCAAAGGCAGGATCACTCTCTACGTTACAGCTAGGAACCGAGGCCTCAAGAGCGGCAGGGACTGGCCCAAGGGCACCCAGAGAGTCAGCAGCAGAGCTGGGAATTGAACCCAGGAGTCCGGGCTCCCACAACCACAGAAAGATGAAACTCCAGGTTCTCTGCTGAGTCCCATGGGGCAGCAGTCCCGAGGCAGTTGATGGGCGCACAGAGCAGCAAGGTTCCCTCCCAGGGAGGCGGCATACAGAGATCTCCGGGGTTACCAGAGGAGGCTGGAGCCCAGATGCCCCGGTGAGGGGCCCGACTGAGCAGGGGGAGCCGGGAGGCTGAGGCGCAGCTGGGGATACTCTCAGAGCGAGTCAATGGAGTTGAGGTCGCTGGTGCTGACCTGGCTGGAGGCTTCACACGACCAGACCCTGGTGTGACTACGGGTGACGCTGGCCAGGGTGAGGGTGCAGCTATCCGGGATCAGCGCCAGGCACTTGCCCAGCCAGGGGGCTGCCTGGCCCTCAGCCAGCGCATGGTGCCAGTGCCAGAGGAGGTCACACAGACGAGAGCTACGGTGTCAGCGAACCCCACCTGGGGCAGAGCCAGCTGCTCTGCAGGCAGAAGGGGTGGACGGGACAGAGGGCTATGGGGGGCAGCCTCTCCCCCCTCCAGCACCTGGCACAAGGAGTCCAGCCGCCCTCACACCATCTCAGGATCCGCACAGGGACACGCAAGAGCCTTCACCCCCCGCCTCCCTCTGAAAGCTGATGGGCCGGCTGCACAGAGACACAACTTCTTTCTGCGGCTACTTCCCTGGGCAAGGAGCCCCTGGGAATGGACCCCAGGGTGATTAACCAGGGATGGGGAGGCCTGGCAGTCACCCCCCAGAGCTCCTAGGGGTCCCCCCATCATCCACAACAGCAGGGCTCCCTCTGCCCCCAGTTATCTTGGCCCCACATGCCCCTGGAAATTGAGGCACAAGGTGATGACAGCTCCTGGCTTCCAAACAGTGACGGGCACTGGCTCTATGGGGGCATGGGGGGCCATGGGCTCCTGCACCCCCAGATCCTTGTCCCACAGCCCCCGTCAATCTCCCAATCCCACCCGCACTCCCACTGGGGACTGGGTAGCAGTGCTGGACTGGGGCAAGTGGGACAAGGATAAGGTCCTGTGAGCATGCTCCTCCCAAAGAGAGAGGGAACTGAGGCCGAGAATCACACGGTCACAGTGCGAGCCAGGGGATGGGATTTGCAGTAGGGTGTGCGAAGATCTTTGCACTGATCACACTGCAAGATGGACTCCAGTGGCAGGGTGTGCTAGAGAGCACTGCCCCAGAGGGAACAGCAGCCCATAGACACCTGGGGATGCAGGGGGTGTGGGGGATCCAAAGTCTGGGGCGGGAACCACCAGCGGAATACAGAACCTAGATCTCGAGCCCTGGTGGCCCGATCCTGGCCCCAGGTGAGGACACACAGATGGGGCTGGAGGAGGGTCCCAGAGAGCCCCAGCTCCCAATGGAGACAGAGGGAGAAGGGGTGAATCTGCCCCTTTCAAATACCTCAGCACTGAAGAACGGGTGTCACATCAGCACTGATCACACGCAGGGAGAGGGGCCCTGGCATTCCCTGGCACAGATGTGCCTCCGAACCCCCAGCACAGACCCCCTTCCCCAACCCGGACTCTTCCCCCCCCCCAGCATGGGGCACCCCCTCCTCACAGACAGCATGGACCCCACTCCCATGCCCTGAAGCAGCTCCCCCTCCACTGCCCCCCAGCACCAGCCGTTTCCCTCCCCCCAGTGCTAGGGGCCACATTCCAGAGCACTATGAACAGGGACTTGTGATGGTGCAGCCTGTCCCCGCTCCCCACCCCCATGCCCGCCCGCAGCCCGTCCTCCCCCGGACAGAGCCGTCAGTGCCAGCTCCCCGGGGCAGCACGACCCAGCTCTGCCATGGAGATGCTTCTCCCCCGGCAGGTTAATGCTCACTCAGGCTGGCAAGGCAGCGATGCCGGGATGGGGGGAGACACTAGAGGGGCCCGGAGAGGCTGTGGTGGGCAGGAGGCAGTGAGGTAGGAGGGCACTGGGATACCAGGATGGGATGGGGGGTGCCAGGGACACCAGGGGGAGCTGGAGAGGCTGGGACAGGCAGGGGACACTGCAGATACCAGGATGGGCTGGGGGCACCAGAGACCCTGGGAGGAACTGTGGCCCCAGAGCTTGTCTCCTCCGTGTCCAGAGCAGGGTCGATGCAGGTGGCATGAGGGAGAGCTCCCCCCACAACACACATAGCCCCCCTCACCTGAGTGTGCCCCAAAACCCCAGGGGATCTCAGGGTTTCTGGCCCAGCCCGTGGCCCCTTTGCCACTGCTGCCAGTGAGGGGCTGGATCCTACTCAGGGGCCAGAAACCAAGCTGGGACCCAGCAAATTTATTTCACCCCAGACCCTGAACGGGCATTGTGGGAATGGCGGGTTCTGGTGGGTGCTGGGAAGCCCAGGGATCCCCCTATGCCCAGTGAAGCTCAGTCCCACACTGCTGGGATGTCAGGGAGAACCAGAGCCAGGAGGGGTCATGGCAGGATGGGGGGGACCCAGAGCTCCACATTTCTGGAGGGTACCATCTCCCAGGAGAAGCAGGGGGCAGGGAGTTTCAGGATACCCCACAGTGTCTGTGTTTGGGGCGGGTTCCTCCCATGACCCAGCCAGCCTCATCCCCGGGGAAGACACCCAGAGCCCATCGCTGGAGCGGGGATGGGGAAGGGGCAGCTCCCGGGGGTGGCACTTACCAGAGACGGGCAGATGCACCGTGGTGAGGGGAGGGCTAGTCGGGCTCTCTAGCTTCACAGTGTAGCTCCCGGTGTCATTGAGCGTTAACCCCGCGATGTGCAGGGCGCAGCCCGGCCCCACTGTCTCCCGCCCCGTGTGGGCCGGGCCGGGTTTCTGAACGGGGGGTGTTTGTGGGAAGTAGGTGAGGATCCGGCTGTTTTCATCAGTGGTCGCTGATCGGTACCAGCTGCAGACCACGAAGTCCTGTGGTGGATTCTGGGGCGCCAGGCTGACACCCCCTCCCACCACGGGGCTCGGCGGGGTGAGGACGATGGTCACTGGGGTCTGGGCCGGCACCAGCTGGAGGCAGGAGCCCAGGACGGAGGCTGCGGGGGAAGAAGAGTCTCAGCTGGGCAGTGAGGGGCCGGGGCGCTGGGGGTCAGTAGGGGTCGGGGGGGGACACAAGCAGCGAGCGCCCGCCCAGGGGTGATCAGCCACCCGGCTACACCTGACCAGAGAGCGCAGGGCACGGGCAGACCCTGGGCAGGTCCCTGTCCGGCCTTCCAGACCCAACCCCCGACCGGGGGAACCGCCCCAGGCTCCAGCTGTCGCTCCCCAGTCGCAGAGCAGAGGGCGGGGTGTGGATCGGGCAGGGTGGGGGGCAGGAGCTGCCGACAGCTCCATGGAGATGGGGGGTATCCCCAAAACCGCTGAGAGAATCAAACATGTGACCCCCCCGGCTCTGACACCCTCAGGTCAGGGTGGGGTTAGAGCATGGGGTAAGTGGGGGAGGGCTGACACCCCCATCCCACTGGGACAGGAAAGAGGGGGGATGAGCTGGGGGGGAGTCCCCTGGGACGCAGCTAAGGGCAGGAAAATCTGGTGAGAAAACGCCCAGAGCCAGAGCCCAGAGGGTGTAAATCGGATCTGCTCCATGAGACACAATATCCCCCCACTGACACCACTGGGGGGCTGGGCCTGGGGAGATAGACAGAGAGAGGGGTGGGGTGGGGTGGGGTGGGGATAGGTAGGTAGGTAGGTGTGTGGGGATGGACAGACAGGCAGGCAGATTACAGTCGGGTGATTGGTGTCCCTGAGGCCAGGATCCCACCAGACACCAAAGAACCACTCAAACACCAGCTGTCAGACAGACGGGGGGGCAGGCTCCCTGGGGGCCACAGGGGACCCCATCCTGGGACTAACACCCCCAAATGGGTGACCCTCAACCTCTGCCCCAAAGCTGCCAAGCCCGTCCCCCATGCTCTGCTCTCACCTGCCAGCAGCAGCCCTTTCCAGAGGCTGCCCCATGCGGGGGGGTCCCAGCTCCCGGGAAGACGCCCCATGGCCCTTCTCCTTCCCAGGGGATCGCTGCCTGCTGTGGCCTTGGAGAGAGCCGAGTGTGGGTGCCCCGCCGGACGCCTGGGTTCTCTGGAACAGCTGTGCCAGCTGCCGGGGCTCCCTGACTGAGACTCTGGCCAGGCGGGGTGGGGACTAGACAGCTCCGGCCCCGCCTTCCTCCCCCCCGTCTGGGGGCAGGGCTAATTCCGAGCCAGCCCCTCCCACCTGCCCAGCTGTTTGTGTCCCTGCACCTGTGGGTCCCGCTCTAGGGCAGGGGCAGCTGGGAACTGTGCAGATCTGGTCGCCCCGTCGCAAAAAAGAGATACTGGAATTGGAAAAAGAAAAGGAGGACTTGTGGCACCTTAGAGACGAACAAATGTATTTGAGCATAAGCTTTCGTGAGCTACAGATCACTTCATCGGATGCATTTGGTGGAAAAAAAAAGTACTGCTTTTCTTTTTGCGAATACAGACTAACACGGCTGCTACTCTGAAAACCTTAAAGACAGTGATCACTTAAGATAAGCCATCACCAGCAGCGGGGGGGGGGGAGGAGGAAAACCTTTCAGGGTGACAAGCAAGGTAGGCTATTTCCAGCAGTTAACAAGAACACCTGAGGAACAGTGGGGGGTGGGGTGGGGGGGAGAAATACCATGGGGAAATAGTTTTACTTTGTGTAATGACTCATCCATTCCCAGTCTCTATTCAAGCCTAAATTAATTGTATCAAGTTTGCAAATTAATTCCAATTCAGCAGTCTCTCCTTGGAGTCTGTTTTTGAAGCTTTTTTGTTGAAGAATTGCAACTTTTAGGTCTGTAATCGAGTGACCAGAGAGATTGAAGTGTTCTCCGACTGGTTTTTGAATGTTATAATTCTTGACGTCAGATTTGTGTCCATTTATTCTTTTATGTAGAGACTGTCCAGTTTGACCAATGTACATGGCAGAGGGGCATTGCTGGCACATGATGGCATATATCACATTGGTAGATGCGCAGGTGAAGGAGCCTCTGATAATGTGGCTGATGTGATTAGGCCCTATGATGGTGTTCCCTGAATAGATATGTGGACAGAGTTGGCAACGGGCTTTGTTGCAAGGATAGGTTCCTGGGTTAAAAAAAAAAGGAGGACTTGTGGCACCTTAGAGACTAACAAATTTATTTGAGCATAAGCTTTCGTGAGCTACAGCTCACTTCATCGGATGCATGCTTATGCTCAAATAAATTTGTTAGTTTGTAAGGTGCCACAAGTACTCCTTTTCTTTTTGTGAATACAGACTAACACGGCTGCTACTCTGAAACCTGGAACTGGAAATGGTTCAGAAAAGGGCAACAAAAATGATGAGGGGGATGGAAGGACTGCCACGTGAGGAGAGATGAATAAGAGTGGGACTTTTCAGCTTGGAAAAGAGATGACTAAGGGGATGCATACAGTCATGACCGGTGTGGAAAGAGTAGATAAGGAAGTGTTATTTACTCCTTCTCAGAACACATGTACTAGGGGCCACCAACTGAAGTTAACAGGCAGCAGGTTTAAAACAAACAAAAGTAAAGTATTTTTTCACACAACGCACAGTCAACCAGTGGAACTCCCTGCCACAGGATGTTGTGAAAGCCAAAACCGTAACAGGGTTCAAAAAAGAACTAGATAAATTCATGGAGGACCGGTCCACCAATGAATGGGCAACAGGGGATGGATCACTTGGTGATTCCCTGTTCTGTTCTTTCTCTCTGGGGCACCTGGCACTGGCCACTGTCGGCAGACAGGACACTGGGCTGGACAGACCATTGGTCTGACCCAGTCTGGCCACTCTTCTGTTCAGTACCAGGTCTTGGGGATCCCTCAGGGGACCCCGCATGCTGTGGCTGGCACAGGCAGTGGCACCAGTGCAAACACGCCTAGATCGGACCGGCACAGTGTCACACTCAGCACAGGTGTGTCAGCACGTGGGGCCACACTCACAGAGAGACACACTTGCCCAGTCTGGGTCTGTGCAGCACCCGGTACAATGCGGGGGGGCTGATCTCTCTTTGTGCAGTGACCAGAGTGATGAGGGCCTGACCTTAGCAGGGGTCAGTGCAACACCCAGCACAACGGGGAGCCATTCTATATCAGGCTCTGGGCAGTGCCAAGCATCATGGGGCCACGATCTGAGTCTGGGGGGGGGGTCTGTGCAGCGCCCAGCATCACAGGGGCCCTGATCTCAGTTGGGGTCTGTGCAGCGCGCAGCACCACAGGGCCCTGATCTCAGTTTGGGTCTGTGCAGCGCCCAGCATCACAGGGGCCCTGATCTCAGTTGGGGTCTGTGCAGCGCCCAGCACCACGGGGCCCTGATCTCAGTCTGGGGGGCTGAGCAGCACCAGGCGTGATGGGGCACCAATGTCAATCCAGCTCTGCAGACCCCAGACCCCCCCAGGGAAGCCCAGCCCCCCTGAGTGCACCCTGGGGCACCCACTGCCCCTCATGCCCCCTACAGTCTTCCCACCCCGGCTGAGGGTTCCCTCTGGGGGGTTATTTGCTCTGTGCCCCACACCCTGAGGAGAGGGGGGACAGGGGTTCAGATCCACCCCATCGATTTTCTCCAGGGAGCACAGCTGACCCTTAGCCTGGGAACCCCTCTGAATCTGCTGCAGCAGAGACACCTGGAGCTCAGAGTCCCACAGCGCCACCCAGGGATGAGTGGGAGAATGGGCACCAGGGGGGGATGGCAGCACCCAGGGCATGGGGTTCATGCTGTGTCCCTCCTGGATCATCTAGCGGGATCCCTATCTCACCCCAGGGCAGGTCCGGTGCTCCCCCAATGCAACTCCTGGGGAACAGGGTGTCCTAGGCACCACCTGGGTTCTATCCAGCTCGGGGGGGAGGAGTGGGGGCTAGTGGGTTAGACCCAGGAGTCTGGGAGCCAGGACTCCTGGGTTCTATTCCAGCTCTGGGGGGGGAGTGGGGGCTAGTGGGTTAGACCTGGGGGTGGGGCTGGGAGCCAGGACTCCTGGGTTCTATTCCAGCTCTGGGGGGGGGAGTGGGGGCTAGTGGGTTAGACCCAGGGGTGGGGCTGGAAGACAGGTCTCCTGGGTTCTATTCCAGCTTGGGGGGGGGGATGGGGGCTAGTGGGTTAGACCTGGGGGTGGGGCTGGGAGCCAGGACTCCTGGGTTCTATTCCGGCTCAGGGAGGGGAGTGGGGGCTAGTGGGTTAGACCCGGGGGTAGGGCTGGGAGCCAGGACTCCTGGGTTCTATTCCAGTTCAGGGAGGGGAGTGGGGGCTAGTGAGTTAGACCCGGGGGTCTGGGAGCCAGGACTCCTGGGTTCTATTCCAGCTTGGGGGGGGAGTGGGGACTAGTAGGTTAGACCCGGGGGTGGGGCTGGGAGCCAGGACTCCTGGGTTCTATTCTGGCTCGGGGAGGGGAGTGGGGGCTAGTGGGTTAGACCCGGGAGTAGGGCTGGGAGCCAGGGCTCCTGGGTTCTATTCCGGCTCAGGGGGAGGAGTGGGGGCTAGTGGGTTAGACCCGGGAGTAGGGCTGGGAGCCAGGACTCCTGGGTTCTATTCCAGCTCTCACTTTCATTTCCCGGAGCTGGGGGGTGCCTGGGGTGCCAGGAAGCCTCTGGAGTGGGGAAGCCCTGGGGCACTTGCACGCTCTGGGAATCGGCCCAAAAGCCACCGTTCTGCACTAATCCTTCCTGCTCGGTTCCCATCAGAGTCGTCAGGGCGACAGGACAATGGGTCCCCCCTGCTGGCCCAAACCACAGCCAATGGGTGCCAGGCTGGAGCCCCCGGGACACAAAGGCTGCTGCAGCCCCAAGACGGTGCTGCCAAAATGGACCACGTCCTGTGTCTCCTCCCACTGCTGCTGTCTGTAACCATCCCACCCTCTCGCCCCCATGCCAGGTGAGAGGGGATGGGGGACCCTGTGTAACCAGCCCCCGCACCCCACCCCAGAGCCAGCTGCACCTCAGCACCAGGCGAGAGGTCCCTGTGTAAACAGCCCCCGCGCCCCACCCCAGAGCCAGCTGCACCTCAGCACCGGGGGTGAGGGTTTAGCTTCCCTTCTCTTATCTGACGCAGGTGGTGGACAAGGAGTGGAGGGGGAGCTGAACCCTACCAGACGGCGCGTGACTGGAGCAGGACTCTGTGAGTGCCCAGGTCAGTGTCTCCTGTCATGGGGTGAAGTTGGGTTGGGGAGGAGCCACCCCCCCATGTGATGTCTCCTGTCATTTCAGGCTGGTTGGGATCACGGCACCAGCTCGCAGGAGACCTCGGGGTTGGGGCCAGACACAATGGGCTGTGCCCCTGTGACAGCATCATCCCCCATGGCCAAGACAGGGGTGAGAGCCACTCCTAGCATCGGGGGTGGGGTGGGGGCATGGGGGAGCACGGCCGGGGAATAGGATCTGCTAACGGGGTGGGGTTAGGGGCAAGTAAGGACAGAGGCAGAGAATGGCACCAGGGAACGAGGGATGGGGATTTGAGTCTCATTACAGGGTGCAAGGAATAGGGTTTGGGACTGAGTGGAGGGGGGCAAGGATTGGGGGATGGGATTGAGGAGAAGAGGGGAGGGATTGGGCTCTGGTAACAGGGTGTAGAGAATGGAGTGTAGGATGGGGTGGGGTGCAGGTATTGGTTCTGGTAACAGCGCGGAGAATGGGGTAGCGAATGAGGTAGGGTTTGAGATTGGGATCTGACACTGAGGGGAAGAGCTGTGTTAGTCTGTATTTGCAAAAAGAAAAGGAGTACTTGTGGCACCTTAGAGACTAACAAATTTATTTGAGCATAAGCTTTCGTGAGCTACGGCTCACTTCATTGGATGCATTCGGTGGAAAATGCATCCGATGAAGTGAGCTGTAGCTCACGAAAGCTTATGCTCAAATAAATTTGTTAGTCTCTAAGGTGCCACAAGTCCTCCTTTTCTTTTTTGAGGGGAAGAAGAGGATGGATTGGGGCTGGTAATGGGATGCAGAGAGGAGGTTTGAGATTGGGATGGGATGCAGGGATTGGGGTCTGGCATTGAGGGGAAGGCTTGGGGTCTAGCATTGAGAGTGGGGTCTGGGGTCTAGCTGGGGGAAGGGCAGGAGACACCCCTGCTAAGCCCCCCCACTCTCCGTCTCTCCTGCAGGGCGTCACCCCCAGGGCTGGGGGAGACGGGGCCAGCACCACAGGCGCAGACAGCAGCAGTGCTGCAAGATCCCGAGCCGATGCCGGCAGCCGGGACTGGCGAAAGGGCTACTGCTGCCCCTCTAGCTGCCCGTAGCCAGGATCCTGAGCGGAGCCAGTGGGGGGCATCTCGCCTTTCTCCCCATGTCATAAACATACAGCTAAGGGTAGCATAAAATCCCTCCTTTACCTGTAAAGGGTTGATAAGCTCAGGTAACCTGGTTAGCACCTGACCAAAAGGACCAATAATGGGAGAAGATACTTTCAAATCTGTGGGGGAAGGTTTTTGTTTCGAGCTGTGTTTGTTCTCTTGGGAGACAAAGAGAGAGAACAAGCAAGTAATCCAGCTCCTACTGAATGATTCATCTAAAATTACAGGAACAAACAAATAGCAACGAAATGCATTAGAGTATCTTTTGTTTTAGCTTGTGAATTTTCCCTATGCTTAGAGGGAGGTTTATCCCTGTTTTTTATAACTTTAAAGTTTTGCCTAGAGGGGAATCCTCTGTGTTTTGAATCTGATAACCCTCTAAAATTACCTTTCATCTTGATTTTACAGAGGTGCTTCTTTTACTTTTTTTTCTTTATAATAAAGTTCTGGTTTTTTTAGACTCTGATTGGTTGTAACTGGGGGGATTAGTCCCGCTATTGTGGGGAACTTTCCTGGCTTCTGCACTACTCCAGTGAAGTGGGCTAGCAAAAGGATCCGAGTCCTCGCTCCCACTTCCTTTACCCAGTGGCCTTCCTGCCCTCGAGCACTCCCCTTCCACTCTCCTGTTTGGCAGAGTCCTCATAACCCCAACAAGGCTGGGCCCAGGATTCCCGGGGGCTCGACCCCCAACCCTGCTGTGGTCTCCTAGGACAGGGGCTTGGGTGTCCCCACTCCGGGGTACTCTCTCTACACTGGGCACTTCTCTGACCCACCTACCATTACATACAAGCTAAAGCAAATGCAAGTTATTTAATCAACAATTAATTTTAAAAAGAATAAGGAAACATGGGAAAGGTTAAAGGAAACATATCACCCCACTCTGTGGCAGGGAACATCACAAACAGTGTCTCTGGAATGTCAGGGCAGTTCACAGTCTGTTCCTTGTAAGTCCCAGGCCTTCTTCTCTGGCCCTGGCTTTGCTGTAGGGATGCCGTGGGTTGGACACTTGCTCTGGGGGTGGCCACACGCTCTCAGGCTCTAAATGGTAGGACCCTTCTTCCCAGTATCGTCTCCCACCCTGTTGGGGTTATGATCCAAGCCTGGCCTGCAGAGCCCCTTGGCTGAGGCATCTCCCTGTGCTGGGCCCGCTGCCCAGGGTCCCCCTCACTCTCCCCAGCTGCTCACCACACCCAGCTCTGGACTGCTCCAGCCCCAGCTCCACCACTCGATCTCTGCATGGCTGCTGCTGCTCTGCCTCCAGCTCCCTGGGCTGCGTCTCTGGCCCCTCTGGCTCTGGTTGCTGCAGCTCTGCTCCCAGCACAGGGGCTGCTCTTTCTGGATCTGGCCCAGCTCTGCTCCCCAGCTCAGCTTGGGCCTCTGCTTTCTCCTTAGCTCAGCCCCACTCTGTCTGACCCAGGCAATTCCAGCTCACACGGAGGACGGGACCTCCCTGGCCTCCTGACTCCCTGATTTAGTCTGCTCGCCCTGTCATTCAGGCTGACCTGGAGCATTGGCCTCTCCCCATTGTTCCTGGGGGCTGTCGGTCTCAGGGTCCTGATTCCCTATCGACCCTTCCCCCTTTTTAGTACTGGGAGCTAGCAACTAAAACACCCCCACTGAATGTTAGTAAGGGGGCAACAGTCCCCTTACAGGTTTTAGTGTCCTAAAAGCCCAAGGATTTGGTCTGTGCTCACCTGTACCAATTGGTGAGGATATTATTCTCAAGCCTTCCCAGGAAAGGGGGTGAAGGGGCTTGGGGGGAATACTTTTGGGAACAGGAACTTCAAGTTGTTCTTTTTCTTGAATCTTTGTCTAACTCACTTGGTGGTGGCAGCAATCCCGTCCAAGGACAAGAAGGGATTTGTGCCTTGGGTAAATTTTAACCTAAGCTGGTAGAAATAAGCTTAGGGGGTCTTTCATGTGGGTCCCCACATCTGTACCCCAGAATTCAAAGTGGGGAAGGAACCCTGACACCCCGTCAATAAAAACCCAGTCGAGAGGATGCTCCCATCTGGTGTCTGTGTGCGGTTCCTTCACCCCTGACCTCTGACCCCACGGCTGGGGTCAAAATCGCCCATGGACACCTCCCCTGCGGGGCACTGTGCCATCCCCTCCCCCGCTTCTGGGGCACCAGCACGCAGGGGGGTCTCCTCCTGCGGCGTTAACACTGGAGCCTAGTGATGGCGGCTGGGGACAGCCAAGGGCAGGAGGAGGGAGAGCCCGGGGTGCTGCGACCAGGGTGGGGGGCTGGGGAGAGAGAGGGGGAGGGGAGCCCCCAGCACAGGGTCGGGAGGGGCGGCCCTGGGGGAGGGGCCAGAGGCGGCGCCCCTGAGACGTGGTGGTTTTGCCAATGGGGTTAAAGGCCAGGGCCAGCGACTCGGGGTCAAAGGTCACGGCTCCGGTGGGGTCGGGGGAAAGCGGAACCGGGTCAGAGGTCACCGCGCGGGGGCGGGGCCAGGGCGGTGACTCGTAGGGGTCAGAGGTCGCGGCCCGCAGGCGGCGCAGCGCGGGGGGAGGGCTCGACGCGGTTACCCCAGTAACAGACGTGGCGCCACCGGCGCCGCTGCTGATTGGCCGGCGCGCGTCACGTGCCCGATCGGGGCCGGTGGGAGCCGGAAGCGGGACCGGTCTGAGGGGCGGAGCCGGAGCCACAGGTGGGAGAGGGGGGCGGGTCTCCGACGCGTCCACCCCGCGCTACCGACGGGTAAACAGAGGCCCGGGGGGCGTTGCCCCAGGTCCGCGGGCGGCAGGGCCAGGAGGGACCCAGGCGTCCGGGCTCCCCGCCGGGGGGGTGTTTCCGGCCCGCCCGGCCCCAGCGGCGCCCTGGAGCGAGCCGCGCCGAGCTCGTGCCGGGCCCCGCCCCCGGGCCCCGCCCCGCCCTACCAGGGTCCGCACGTGTCGGCCGGAGCCCGCTGCCCCCTACGCGGGATATTCATAGATATTCATAGAATCTCAGGGTTGGAAGGGACCCCAGAAGGTCATCTAGTCCAACCCCCTGCTCAAAGCAGGACCAATCCCCAATTTTTGCCCTGGATCCCTAAATGGCCCCCTCAAGGATTGAACTCACAACCCTGTGTTTAGCAGGCCAATGCTCAAGCCATTGAGATATCCCTCCTCCGCCGGCTGCCCCCCGCCGGGGCGGGGCGGGGCGGGGCCGGGCCGGGGGGGGTCAGGCCCCGAGGCTGGCCAGTGCCCTTGGTGCCTCGGGCAGGGTCCGTTCGACGGGCTCGATCCAGGGTCAGGGCGCCGCTTCCCTCGCACTGCCACGTTCAGAAGCCTGGGCAGGTGTGAAAGCTGCTCAGGACCCGCCTCGTAGCGTGGCCAGCGCCTGCTCACCTCCGTTCCTGCACAAGGCCCTGTCCCCACCCTCGCAACCGGGGCTGTTCTGGTCCAAGGCGCTCAGATGCCACTCAGAGGAGCTTCTCTCTCTCAGCCGTTGGTTTCAGCGAATATTTTCCTTGATAGGGCACCAGTATCCTCCACCGCCGTCGTTCCTACCTGAGCTTTGGCCAGGTCATCTGCCCGCTCGCTCCCAGATACACCCATGTGTGACGGAGTCCCCTGAAAAGTCAGTCTCCTGCCTCGCTTCCCCATCCTCTGAGCCGCCCTACGGTTCACAGAGACCTGGTTTTTGTAAAAGGAACTGAGGGTCATCACCTGCAGGTCGACAGACAAAACAACAGCAGCATCTGTGTCTGCTCTTGATCTTCGGTCCGAGGAGCCAAGTCCTTGTTTGCAGTGCCGGGAGAATTCACGTTAGCCATATAATTGGAGCTGACGTACCCTGACCGAAGGGTCTCTCTTGTGCTCTGTCGGCTAGCCATGGGATGAGGACACCACAACCACCATGCTGGAAGGATTTGTCTGATGAGCCGTCAGTGGACACGGGTCTCTACTCACTTTGTGACTGATACTCTTGGGTGGTTTTTTCTGCAGTTTTCCTTAGTGGGGCCAAGTCCACATGTTTCTTTGAGCTCGGCTCCAGAAGAGAGAGACATTTACTGAAATAAATCAGTTCCTGTGGAATAATTACTGGGCAAACCACATTCTTCATGCCCACTCCCCTTCTAACATCACCTACTGCTCCTGTTTTTTCGGTCGCCTTGGCACACCTTTAAAATAGGATGATCGTTTCAGCCTGCACTTGGGTTTCCAATTCCTGTGCAGACATGAGCAATGATGACTTTCAGGTGGGAATGAGATGATTTCCATGCTGAATTAGCTGTTCTCTTTGACGACTCTCAAGAGGCTGAACATCAGACTCTTGGTCACAAATTGCTGTTGGAGAGGATCTTACAGCTACAGCTGTTGTGTGAATTTTGGCCAACTGCACAACTTCTATCTTGGCAGGGTTGCTGTGATCAGACCAGAGAGGCAGATTCAAATATTGGGTGAACTATCCAGCAGCATGTTGTTTTCCGTACCCTAACCCATGAGCCCCAGTTGGTGTCGGCAATAAACTGTAGAAGGTTTAGTCTCTTCTTGGCTTTGGCTGCCATCTTTCTGACTTGTGGCCCAAACCCTAGTTCTGTGTCCAAGGTCATTCCAAGGTATACTGACTCGCTCCCAACTCTAACATGTTCTCTATCCAGTGTCAGTTTCGGACTGTGGTCGAACCTCTTACGGTTTTGCTGGATTCAGCTGAAGTTTATGTTCGTTTGTTCATCTGGTTACAGTTCCAAGTCCTTATTCAGTTCAGTCTTCAATACATCTGTTTCCGACCCTGACACACAGCGTGATCTCGCCTGCACACAGGCATACAGGTGATGTCACGTGGCTGGACAGTCCATAGGAGTCCAGAAGGAAAAGAGGACTTAACACTGAGCCCGAAGGAACTCCCGCATGAGGTCTTGGCTTCAAAAAAGTACCATTTAGTCTTCCTGTTGTTGTCCTGTACTGCAGGAAATCTCCTATCCCATGGTACATTTTGCCACGGAGTCCCCTCTCGCTGTTTCACTAACACTCTGTCACATGAGATCCAAACAGACTCCTGTTGATGATTGTGGTGGCTGGCATGGGAATCCATCAATAAGAGGCTGACAGAAGGCTTCCAGGGACCCTGTAACTGAATGTGAGGCCTGTCTGCCATTGGGATGAGTTTCAACTTCCCTCCTGTTGGAAGCCCCCACAGAAGCCATGATTGGACCATGTGTCCTGTTATCTGTAGAGGTGACTGGCTAAGGATACAGGCTGATAGCTGCTTGGAGAAGATGGATCCATGCCAGACTTAAGAACAATAACTGCTGAGTTCCACTGATTAGGGACCGTCCCTTTTATCCATGATTTGTTGATGAACTCCAGCAACCTGGCTTTAGCCTTCTTCCCAAAGTGCTTCACCACGTAACCATAGGGAAGGTCCAGCCCATGGGATTCTTTGTTTGAGCTTCTCTATTGCATCTTCTAGCTCGTGTATGAGAGAGATCTCACTAAAGCCAAGGTACTCGGTGAAATGTGTGTGCACGTTTTTAAATTCTCTTTGTCTTTCCTCCTGGGTAGTCCATCTTGTATGATTTGCAGTGGTTCCATCCTCGTCTTTGTGCGCCTGCTAGTCTTGGTATGGTATTCACAGACTCTGTGTCACCTTTTGCCTCTGTACCTCCAATTGTCAGGATATTGGTGTTCTTTAGATTGCAAGTGTTGGTCTGTTTGTTGTTTATTCCCTGCAATGTCATCTATAAATCCTTTCTCCCGTGAGGATTCAGCTATTCACAAGTCTCTTCCTGATGCCTTTGTCTACATTCAGCTGTTTTTAGGGTGACTTCTTTTGAAAGTTCCTTCCATTTCCATCTGGCCTTTTTGCCTCCAAGGGTCTGTTCAGCCTCCAGTCAAACTGTATTCCTTCCCTTTTAAAATCTCCCATCCCTGTACCATTCTAGCGTCGGATCCATTTCTGCCTCTTGGCTTGCTCCTTTTTGCTGATTTCTACAGCACAGATAGGAAGGTTTTCCAAGGTGTTTAAGAAATAATCTTCTCATGTGTCTGTGAAATGGGACCAGTCAGCTTTATGGATGTTCCACCTCCTGTCAGTCACCGGAGAGCTCACTCTCTCCCTGTTCTAATGAGCGAGCGCAGGTCGACAATCACTTCTAGCGTCCTCCAGAACATCCCATGTGCATCCTGGTTACAGCCAGAGGGACTGTGTGCCGTATGATCGCCATGTGTAAGTCATGGCGCCTTCATTCAGCTCAACTAAAACCTTGTCCTCTCTCACAGAGTCTCTGGGGCGATACTCTGGAACTGCTCCACATGGAGCCAGTCAGGACTCTGGGGGAGCCTCCTCTTCACCGTCGCCAGGGAAAGACCTTTATGGAGCTTCGGTCTTCCTGGGTCCCACCTCAGAGCATTCAGCATCCCCTTTCACACCGTGCGTTTCCTGCAGTGAGTCTTCAAAGGTGGGTCTCCTGGGGGAGCCAGAGAGCCCTGAATCTCAACTCCGCAGTCAGACGTGACTCTCAGCCAGCGTAAAACAGAAGATTTATTAGTCAACAGGTACACAGCGTAGAACAGAACTGGTTAGCACAGAAATCAGTGACTTCAGCCAAGTTCATCTTGGGGGCACCCTTGGCCATTCCAGCCCCCCACAGCAGACTGCCCTCGACCCCACTGCCTGGCCTCCAACACTCCTATTACTCCTCCTCCCATCTTTGTCCAGCTTCCTGGGAAAGTGTCACCTGGTCGCATCCCCATCTTGGGTCTGGGGTTACGAAGGGCATCGGCCATCATCTACCTGCAGACTACTGAGCAGCCTCCCCTGCCCCAAGGGGCTCAGCGAAAGTCACACACCCAGTTCCCACCACCTAGTCATTGATGCGGTACACAGGGAAACTGAGGTACACACAGTATTAGTATAGGACAGTAAGACTCATATGCAACATAACAAGGGGGGAAAACCCCACTTCGTCACAGCTCCAGCTGAATCAGTTCTGTTCCCGGAAATTGCGCGTCCAGCGTTGACACCTCCCAGGTGATTGTTTGGCTGCAATGATTTGCTTTACCAGTTGGGGTGTTGTCAGGGTGACAGACGTTCACCTCCTGGACTCCCACATCTCTTTTGTATGAAGCGTCTCCCGAATAACCAACCTCAGGCCTCCTTCAGCTTGTCCCATGCAGTCGTTTCTCAAGCAGCCAGACCTGCCAGCACTACAGTTTTTCTTGAAGAGCAGCAACGTGCGTGTTTCTCCCCCTACAGAACTTTCCCAGCTTCCCAGATGCGGTTCGGGTGCCCGCTGAATTCCAAGGCACAGTGTTAAATGTGGCAGTAGCATGGTTGTTGACACCTTCCCAGAGGCCACAAGAGGTGACGAGTCAGTTTCTCTGTATGCAGTATCCCCACGGTTTCCAAACTCTCTTCTGAAGCTTCTGGGGGTTAGAACAGAGTGTTCTCTCCATTGCCTGCCGCGTGGCATGGTCTATTCCACTCTGTGACTAAGCTGGCATGGGCCAGTCAAAACGACCCAGGCCCCTGGCAAAGAAGGGGCCAGGTCTTTTGTCATCAGCCAGCCAGGAAACAAGGTGTCATCTTCGCGGCTTCTTGCAACATTATCTCTCTGCACAAGTCGTCTTGTGCCATCCCTGCTGGTGTAAGACAGGTTGGGCAACAGCATTTGCGTAAGACTCGCTCGGCCACACGTCCTCTGGCCACGCATCCTCCTGCTGGTGGCTTATCTTCACTCAGTGACTGACTTCCGCAGGCCCCTCTGCGCTGGGCTCCTCTGGCCAGCTGGCCCCACCCTGGTGTGCGTCCGTCCGTCAGCGCGCTCAGCTGGCAGCAGGAGTGATTAGATTGCCGTTAATCCCATCCCTCTCTTGGAGGGCTCTTCCCTTGTTTGGCAGCTCGTCACACTGCTGCTTGATCCAACGCAGGTCAGAGATAAGTTAATGAAATCGCCTCTGTCCCGGTGCTGGATTACGCTCTGCACCCCCGTGAGAAGGTGGTTAGAGAGTTGTGTGCAGAAGCCTCTCTGTGCAGGCACCGGACGCATGGTTAATGCGAGGTTAATTGGTTAATGGTTAATTGTCTCAGCGAGGGTGGTGCCTTGGCTGGCGGTTACTTAGGTCTGTTGCTTGAGCTTCTCTTTAGTGTAAAGACAAGCCCCATGCGCCGTGGACAAGACGCGTCTGATATATTCCTGACCGATTGCGCTTCTGTCCCCTCAGTCAGCCTGGGCTGAGATATCTGCCATATCCCTCCAGTTCCAGATGCTCCGGCAATACAGCGGCCTCAGTCCAAAGGGGCCT
Source organism: Dermochelys coriacea (assembly GCF_009764565.3). Classification (NCBI taxonomy): domain Eukaryota; kingdom Metazoa; phylum Chordata; order Testudines; family Dermochelyidae; genus Dermochelys; species Dermochelys coriacea. Next base: position 11,963,373 of record NC_050091.1, read on the forward strand.
GTGGCCGAGTATTCGGAGAGCCTGACATTCCCATGGAGCTTCTTACGGCTTCATTGACGCGTCTGTTGGGTTTCTTTTATCTGGGCCTAAAATTCATCCTTCTGGTGCTGCGTGGGTAGAGCCACATCTGATGGGTGTCTTGTGTCCCTAGAGGTGTTCTAGTGCTGTGTGGGGCAGTACAGCTGGCTCTGCTGGGTGTCTTTGACCCTCGAGGTGTTGTGGTGCTGGGGGATTGAGGGGGCGTGGGGCGTGGCATGCTGGTGGGGACTGATGTCATGGGGGGAGTGGAGCATGCCACACCAGATAAGCTTGTGGGGAGGTGTGGGGCATGGACCTTTCTTTATTATGGTTGGGGGGAGGGGTTTCTAGCTCCTCTCTGGTCGGTGCACTGTGGGGGTGACCCCTTCCTGCCTCCCGTGGGGAGCAAGGTCCCTTTGTCGCCCCAATGATCTTTGCTCCATGGCCGCAGATGGGCACGCTGAGCACAAATGCACCTATCCCTATGACGTTTCTCTGCCCCCCAAGTCTGGGATCCTGGGGTGGTGGGGAAGCGGAACATGACCGCCCCCCCACCCAAGGTCCCCTCCCCCACGGAGCTATGCTGTGGGGTGGGGCTGCCCCTTGGGCAGGCAGGTGGCACAATGAGCGCTATGTGCACCAAGCCGTCCTGGCACCAACAGCTCCTGGCTCCCTGGGCAGGCCTCTGTCCCTGTGAGTCACAAGGCCGGCAGCCACTCATGGTGCCCGCCCCCCCCTGACAGCCTTGGGGGGCACAGCAGCTGTCAACAGCACACCCTGGGCGGCAGTGCCGGGAGGGAGATGGGGGCAGAGAGCCTTACCCTGGGGGGGGCAGTGCCGGGGGGGATGTGGGGGAGCCATCCCCAAAGGGGGGGGCAGTGCCCGAGGGGATTGGAGGCTGGCTAGCCATGGGGATGGGAGCTTCTGCCCCAGGCCCACGGGTATCTCAGCCCTGTGGGGGGTAGGCTATGGGCTGGCCAAGGTAGTGCGTGTGTGGGGAAGGGGGCAGCTTACGGCTGCTCATGGGCAGGTGCCAAATACTGGGACCACCTAGGATAGGAACCCCTGACACCCCCCTCCTGGCAGGATAGACACTAGATAGAGAGACCCCAGCCCCTCTGGATCCCCCGTCCCTTAGTACCCCCTGTCCAGCCCCCCAGCGTCCTCTGCCACAGCCCCTCCAGACTCCATGCCCCCCTCAGCCCCTCCTGCCCCTGGCCCTCTGGACCCCACGTGCCCCCCCAGCACCCTCTGCCCCAGTCCCCCCTGCCCCAGTCCAGCTCCCAGCTGTTTGTGCACATTCCTGCCCCTGCCCCCAGAGCTTTCCCAGCTGCCAAGCAGGGCCAGCCCCAACACCCGCCCACCCCCACATCTCATTAACCCCGTCAGCACTGGCATCACGGCAGCCAGAGCGGGGACCCCCCCCCCCCCGCAGGATAACACACCCCATGTCCGGGCAGGATATGCCCGGGGGTCTGATCCTGGGCTGGCTGGCCCAGCTCTGGGGCTCTGTCTGGAGGTCAGTGCCCTGCAGTACCCCTGGCTGTTTGTTTGCTCGGAGCTGGGCCCCAGGGACCCATGGGTGAGGCCCTGTTTGGCAGGAGCTGCAGCCCCTGCTGGAGGGGGGTTCTGGGGACCTGTGCGAACAAAAGCTCCCAGCTGTGGGGACGCCAGGTCTCGGTGAAAGGGCTCTGGGGTGTGGGGGTGAGATGGGGGCCTGGCTGTGAGCCTGCCCTGGGTGGGAGCAGCTTCCCTGCTCTAACCACTAACTCCACCTCCCCTCCCAGAGCCAGGGAGAGAACCCAGGAGTCCTGCCCCCCCCTTCTCTAACCACTCTCCCCACTCCCTGTCGGTGCCTCTCGCCCCCTCCCTCCCATGGGCTTAACCCCTCCCGGGGAGGTGGAGCCGGCTCCCTGGCTCCCAGCTGGGCTATAAAGAGCTGGAGGGAACAGGCTCTGCCACAGCCCAGCCAGGGGAGAAGGCACTAGCTGAGGGTGAGAGAGAGAGAGAGAGAGAGAGAGAGAGAGAGAGAGAGAGAGAGTGAGAGTGTGTGTGTGTGTGTGTGTGTGTGTGTGGAACAGGGCTGGGGTACCAGCTGGGGGGATGAGCACAGGGGGCTGAGGGTGTGTGTGGGGTCTGGCTCGGGGGGGGGGAGGGGAATAGGGCTGGGGTCCTGGCTGGGGCTTTGGGAGGATGAGCACAGGGAGCTGAGGGTGACTGGGTGTGTGTGTGGGGTCTGGCTGGGGGGGAACAGGGCTGGGGTCGCTGGGGCGTTGGGGGGATGAGCACAAGGGGCTGTGGGTGTGGGGGGGTCTGGCTTTGGGGGGAACAGGGCTGAGGTCCTGGCTGGGGCGTTGGGGGGATGAGCACAGGGGGCTGAGGGTGAGTGGGTGTGTGTCTGGGGTCTGGCTGGGGGGGGGAACAGGACTGGGGTCCCGGCTGGGGCACTGGGGGGATGAGCATGGGGTGGGGTTGCTATGCAGGGATTCTGAGGGATGAGTGCAAAGCGGGTCCCAGCTGCGGTGCTGGGGGGACTATGGGGGCAGCTTTGGCGGGGTTCTTGGGAAGTAAGTACAAGGGGGTCCTGGCTAGGGTGTGGGGGGTGAGTATGGGGGGGACCTAACTGGGGCTGAATACTGGGGGGCCGGCTGGGGGTATTGGGAATGGGGAGGCCCAGCTGGGCACTGGGAGGGGTGAGTGTGGGGGGGTACTTACTCCACCCACCATACCCCCCCATTGCAAGCCCCCCCCAAGTTGCCCAGCTCACCCTCTCACCCTCCCTGCTGGGGTCCCCCCAGCTAGCCTTGCCTGTCCCTGAGTGGAGCCCCCCAGCTAACCTCATCCACCCGTCTCCCTGCAGGCCATGGACTCCCGGCCACTGTTCCAGGCCCTGCATGTTGTGGCCGAGGACAACGCGGCCTTCTTCCGGCAGAGCGCCTCAGAGATGGGGCGCCGGTTCGTGGCAGCCTTCACGGCCATCCGGGAGCATGCCCGCTGCCTGGAGCCGGTGCTGCGGCACTTCGCCAGCATCTACCACGTCTTCGACCTGGACGAGGCCACGCAGGCCAACGGGTACCGCAGCCTGGCACAGACGGCGCGCTGCTGCCTGGCCCATGTGCTGCACAAGAGCCGCTATGTGGCTGCCAACCGTCGCAGCATCTTCTTCCGCACGGGCCACAACGTGGCCGAGCTGGAGGCCTATTGCACCGCCCTGAGCCAGCTGCGGGCCCTGCTGTACCTGGCGCAGCGCCTGCTGACCCACAACCACCCCGGCTGCCTCTTCCACCATGAGGAGCACGGCCTGACCGAACTGGTGCTGCAGGAGTACGGCACCCTGCACAAGGGCTGCTTCTACGGGCGCTGCCTGGGCTTCCAGGTGGGGGCCTGGGGGGGAGGCGGGGGGAAGGGGGGATTTAGGGGGAGCAGTAAGTCGGGGAGGGGCGACCCAGGGGCCGAAGGAAATGCATCCAAATCCCTGGCAGCTAGACATGCTCAGGGATTCTGCTGTGCCGCCCGCCCCCCAGCTGTGCCCTTCACTCTGGGTCCTGCTGGCCTGGGTGCAGGGCCCACCTCCATGGCCCCACAATTGCTTGCCTCCCCCCACGCCATGGCCACGCCCATTATTCTGCCCCCTCCCCCACTGAACACCCATGGGGGTGTGAGCCGGCATCATGCCCCTGGGGGGCTCCCTCAGAGCCTCTGACCCGGTCTGGGGGTGCAGAGCGGTGACCTTTGCCCTTTGCCCTGCAGTTCGCCCCCTCCATCCGGCCCTTCCTCCAGACCATCGCCATCAGCCTGGTCTCCTTCGGGGAGAACTACAGACGCCACGACTCCAGCCTCAGTAAGTGGGGTGCCCGGGGGGGCAGGGGGTGCACTGCTCCTACAATGCACTGCAGCCCCCGGGGTGGGATTCTGCTCCCATGATGCACTGCTGCAGGGGGGGCTGCACCCACAATGCACTGCAGCCTCCGGGGGTGCTCTGCTCCCATGATGCACTGCAGCTACAGGCTGGCTGAACCCACAATTCCCTTCTGGGTCCACTCAGCCCAGCCGGCCGCCCAGGGAACCCGTCCGGCCTGACTGCTACCCACAATGCTCTGCTCTGCCCACTGCCCTGCCCATTGGGGGCTGGGCCCCATGCCTGGCTGCCCATGGAGCCTCGCTGTGGGGGAGAGGGAGCACTGCCGGGGGGCAGGCAGGGGCTGTGGGAGCCCCACAGGGCCAGGGGACAGCACCCCAAACCCGATCTCCCATCCCCAGGCATGGCGGCCGGCTCGCTGTTCACCTCAGGGAAGTTCGCCATTGACCCAGAGCTGCGGGGAGCCGAGTTCGAGAGGATCACGCAGAACCTTGACGTGCATTTCTGGAAGAGCTTCTGGAACCTGACTGAGACTGAGCTGCTGGCTGTGAGTGCGGGGGCTGGGGACTGTCCCTGGCACAGGGCTCGGTGTAGGAGCGGTGCCCAGCACAGGGTGCTGTGGGATGGGGGCAGGGGGTGGTGCAGTGCCTGTGGGGCTGGGGTGTGGAGTAGGAGCGGTGTGATGTTCCCCTCTGGTGTTATCTGGACCGATGATCTGATAGGTCACTCCAATCCTTGACTCTGGGAGCCTGCCTGACCCTGCTCTGCTCTGAGAACTCTCACTCCCTGGCTGTTCACGCACAGCATCTGGCATGTCAGCTGCTCCTTGGATTGTGCAACCGAATGACACTAGCCCAGTGGTTCTCAAACTTTTGTACTGGTGACCCCTTTCACATAGCAAGCCTCTGAGTGCGACCTCCCCTAATGAATTAAACACACTTTTAAATATATTTAACGCCATTATAAATGCTGGAGGCAAAGCAGGATTTGGGGGTGAAGGCTGACAGCTCACAACCCCCCAGGTAATATCCTCACGTCCCCCTGACGGGTCCCAACCCCCAGTTTGAGAACCCCTGTACTAGCCAATATCTCTGGTCCCTGACACAACCCTAGGAACCTCCGTCTTGCAGTGTCCCGTTATGCCTGCTGGACATTGCAAATTTATATGAGTTTGTCAATTTAAGTAAGAAATTGATACATACCAGGCTTGTTATCCCAAGGGGAGTCTCTGACACGCTTCAAGCCAAACGCACTGCTTCAGGTAGAAGAAACAAACAGATTTATTATCTATAAAGATAGATTTTAAGTTATTGTAAGACAACAAGTCAGATTTAGTCAAATGAAATGAAAGCAAAACGCATTCTAAGCTGATCTTAACACTTTCAGGGCCCTTACAAACTTAGATCTTCTCACCACAGGCTGGCTGGTTGCCCTTCAGCCAGGCTCTCCCCTTTGATCAGCGCTTCAGTCGCTGGGTGGTGTCTGTAGATGGAGGTGGGAGAGAGAGGAAGAGCCTGGCAAACGTCTCTCCCTTTTACCATGTCCTTTCTTCCCTCTTGGCTTTGCCCCCCCTTCAGAGTCAGCATTACCTCATCGCCATCCCCCACTGACCAAGGGAAGGGGGGTGACTCACTCGAGGGTCCAACAGACCCTGTGTTGCTGCCTAGGCCAGTGTCCTTTGTTCCTGTGGGGCTGGGCTGGGTTTGTCCCATCCATGCCCTGACGAGGTGTGAACGGCCCCTCTGCTCCTGGAGAGTTTTGCCTGGGTTTGCTTTAAGCCATGAGGACACATTTCAGGCTCATAACTATGTACATGAAATTATAACCTATGACATCACGGTAACAATTACTATAATGTCACTATAACAACCATGTTCAGTGCATTATGAGCCTTCCGAAGACACCTGACATGACAAACTCTGCATTGGGTACCCCACAACCATTTTATAAAGATCAACATGGGGGTGTAGGGTGTTGCCCCGAGGTACAGAGCGTCACAAGCTGTGCCCAGCGCAGGGCCTGTGGGGCTGGGACACAGAGTAGGAGTGGTGCCTGGCACAGGGCGCTGTGGGTTGGGAGCGATGCCCAGCACAGGGCTCTGTGGGGCCAGAGGGCGGGGGTTGGAGCTGTGTCTGACGCAGGGTGTTGTGGGGCGGGGGGGGTGGGAGCAGTGCTCAGGGCAGGGCGCTGTGGGGTGGGGGCGCGGGGGAGTGCAGGGTAGGACCTGCCTGGGGGCCCCTCTCACCCTCCCCCTCCCCCTCCCCTTTCCCTGCAGTCTGTGGCCAGCATGGCATCCACGCAGGTGCGGGTGAGCCGGGCGCTGACGGTGCCCCCTGAGCCCTTTGAGCTGCCGCTGGCTGCCGACCCCTCACTGACCGTCACCATCAGCCCCCCAGTGGCACACACTGGCCCTGGGCCCATCCACATGCGCCTTATCTCCCACGAGCTGCGGGAGGGACAGGTGAGGGGCAGGGGATGCAGGCAGGGAGGGCTGGTGGTGGGGGGGGCAGTGGAGCGGGCGGGGGGCTGTTGCATGGAAGGTGGGCATGGAGCTGGGAGTTCTGGGATGTGGGAGGGAGTGAGCAGAACCAGGTGGGGTCCAGGCAGGGCTGGGGAATTCCAGGGTGGGTTTCGGGGACCAGGTCAGGTGGTGGGTTTCAGGCAGGGCATGCATGGGGGAGATGGGCTGGGGGTCTGGGTGGGGGTGTCCTGGGTGGGACACACATGAGGGGACGACAGGGGATCCCTGGCAAGGCAGGGTACAGAGTGCAATAGGGGGTCCCAGACGGGGTGTGGGGAGAGACAGGCAGGGGGTCCTGGGCAGGGCAGGGCAGGGCGCCGAGTGAGGCGGGGAGTCCCAGGCAGGGCAGGGTGCCAAGTGAGGCGGGGTGTCCAGGGCAGGGTGTGCGGGGAGACAGTCGGGGTCCCAAGCAGGGCAGGGTGCCGAGTGAGGTGGGGGGTCCTGGGCAGGGTGTGCTGGGGGACAGTCGGGCAGTCCCTGGCACACCGTCCCTCCTGCTGTCCCCAGGACAGCGAGGCCCTGAGCACGCTGGCCCAGGCCGAGGGCCCGCTGGGGCTGGAGCTGTGGCGCAAGGCTGCACCCGCGCCCCCCTCGCCCCTCCTGCTGGTTCACTTCCACGGCGGCGGGTTCGTGGCACAGACATCCAAGTCCCACGAGCCGTACCTGCGGGGCTGGGCGCAGGAGCTGGGCGCCCCGGTGCTCTCCGTCGACTACGCCCTGGCTCCCGAGGCCCCCTTCCCACGCGCCCTGGAGGAGTGTTTCTATGCCTACTGCTGGGCCCTGCGCCACTGCCACCTGCTGGGTGAGACGCAACTGGGGGACCCCAGCACCCCCTGCTGGGTGAGACGGGCACGTGGGGGGCAGGACCCCCTGCTGTGGGGATGGACAGAGGGACCCCAGCACCCCCTGCTGGGTGGGACGGGCACATGGGGGGCAGGGGAGTGCTGGCGGGGAGGGACAGAGGGACCCCAGCACCCCCTGCTGGGTGGGACGGGCACTTGGAGGGCAGGACCCCCTGCTGCGGGGATGGACAGAGGGACCCCAGCACCCCCTGCTGGGTGGGACAGGCACATGCGGGGCAGGACCCTGACACTGTTTGCTGGGTGGGACGGGCAGGGGCTGGAGAGTGTGGAGCAGGAACTGAGCTGCCACCCCTGGTGGGGCCCCCCTGGGTTCCTTGAGGCCCTGGACAGCCCCCCCCCACTCACCCCATCTCCCCACAGGCTCCACGGCGCAGCGGGTGTGCCTAGCCGGGGACAGCGCCGGCGGGAACCTCTGCCTCACCGTGACCATGCGGGCGGCTGCCTTCGGCATCCAGCTGCCCGACGGCATCATGGCGGCCTATCCTGTCACCCTGGTGCGGGCTGCGGCCTCACCCTCCCGCCTGCTCACCCTGCTCGACCCCCTGCTGCCCCTCAGTGTGCTCTGCAAGTGCCTCAGCGCCTACGCCGGTACGGGGGGGCTGCAGGGACTGGTGAGGGGGAGGGGGGCAGGAATGGGGTAGGAGTGATGAGCTGGGGGTAGGCTCCTACGGGCAGGGGCAGGATCAGAGAGGGGGCAGCGGGCAGTTACAGGGGGAGAAAGATGGGGAGACTGGTGGGCAAAAGCAGAGAGCTGGTGGGTGTGGGGGCGAAGAGCAGCTACCCCGATGTGCTCTCTCCCTGCCCCCCAGGCACGGAGCCGGCGGAGGGCGAGCCCCCCGGGCTGGAGAAGCTGAGCCCAGTGAACATGGTGCGGCGGGATACCGCGCTGCTGTTACAGGATCTGCGGCTGAGCGCCTCAGCCTGGCTGGGGGCGCTGCTGGATGCTCCGGGGCGCAGCGACAGGGCCGGTGCAGGTAAGAGCTGGGTGGGGCCTCCACTCCTGCCCCCTACCCGCCCCCTCTCACCTGCCCCTTGTCTCCACAGGGCGTGCCTGGTTCCAGCCCCACCACCCAGCTGCTGCTGCTGCCCCTGGTGCGTCTCCTGGAGCCAGGATCCCCGCCCCCACTAACCTACCCACTGGCAGGACTGCCCCGCCAGCCCCTAACTGCACGGGCCACCCTGGGGTCTGGGGATCTTCCTGGGGTCTCTCACCCACGGTGCTGTCCCTCAGCCTCAGGGGCAGCCAGGCAGAGCCTGTTACTGCGTGGCATGTAGGTGTGGGGCGGGGCTGTGGGGCACATTGGTGTGGGGCGGGGCAGGGCGGCCGGGCTGTGGGGCTGTGGGGTGGGGCAGGGCGGCCGGGCTGTGGAGCAGTGGGGCGGGGCTGTGGGGAAGGGTGGCCGAGCTGTGGGGCAGGGCTGTGTGGGGTGACCCAGGCACACACAGAACAGAACCCAGCATGGCACAGACACTGCACCAGCTGGAAGGGAGGGGAAGGGTCCCGGCAGGGGAGAGGTGAGGGTGATTGGGGAGATCCTGGCAGGGGAGAGGTGAGGGCAATTCGGGGAGTCCAGGCAGGGGACAGGTGAGAGTGATGGGTGAAGTCCTTGCAGGGGAGAGGTGAGGGCAATTGGGGGGGTCCTGGCAGGGGAGAGGTGAGGGAGATTTGGGGGATCCCCAGGCTCTCAGGTCTCCCCTGGCTCACAGAAGCCGTGCGGAAGAGCGTCTCGGAGGCAGCGCTGGACGATGACTCAGGTGTCAAATCCAGGGGCTCTCGCAAGAGCCAGACCTGCCAGGATCTATCGTACGGGGTATCAGCCCCCCCAACCCCTGCACCTGCCCCCGCACCCCAGGACAGCCCCCCCAGCTTCTTCTTGAGTGGGGGGCAGCTGGAGGCAGAGCCCCCTGGGGACGAGAGGCTGCAGTATCCCGACGGCTTTGAGCCGCTGCGCTCAGACCAGCCCGCTGCCAGCATCACCCTGGAGGCATCGCCCGTGGTCAAGAACCCCTTCATGTCGCCCCTGCTGGCCCCGGACTGCATGCTGCGAGGGCTGCCACCGGTCCATATCGTGGTGAGAGCCCAGGCAGGCGGCCAGATTGTGCAGGGGAGTCAGCTGGACGGGGGGGCACTGGTCCATATAGCAGTGAGAGCCCTACAGGGGGCCACTGGTCCATATAGCCGTGAGAGTTCTACGGGGAGGGGGAACTGGTCCATATAGCAGAGAGAGCCCACGGGGGGCCACTGGTCCATATAGCAGTGAGAGCCCACGGGGGGCCACTGGTCCATATAGCAGTGAGAGCCCCAGGAGCCTGGGAAGTGTGGTAGCCCCCATTGACTTCTGCGCCCCCCACTTCCCCCCGCAGGCCTGCGCCCTGGACCCCATGCTGGATGACTCAGTGATGTTCGCTCGGCGGCTGCGGGAGCTGGGCCAGCCGGTGACCCTGCAGATCGTGCAGGACTTGCCGCACGGCTTCCTGAGCCTCTCCCAGCTGTGCCGCGAGACCCGCCAGGCGGCCGCACTCTGCACCCGCATCATCCGTGAGATCCTGCTGCCCCCAGAGCCCGCGCCGCCCACTGCCCCACCCTCGCCCCGCAAGCATCGCAAGCTGCAGCGCACACCGCCCTCGGGGGCGGCCACGGGCCGGGAGAGCAGGACCACAGGCCAGGCGACCACGGGCCTCACCACGCCCAGCCTCAAGAGTCCTACCACAGCTCCCTTGGAGCCCAGCCCTGGCCAGGGGGGTCGGGCCACAGTGGAAACCCCCAACAGGCAGGAGCCGGGCTCCCAGGGCGGCCCGGCGGGCAGGGAGGTGGGGGCCTGAGCCCCCTGGCCGGGGCTGGGATTTGCTGGGAGCCCCTTGGTGCTTTTCTTTCTGTGCCTCCCAGGTGGGGGAGGAGGGGAGGGGCCCAACCCTGAGAGCCTGGCTGCATCCCCCCCCACAGCCCCTGGGCACTGGTTTGTAATGGTTTATGCTGGACAGGCATTTGCTGCTGTCTGTAGCCTGCGGGGGAGGTGTCTCCCGTTCCCCAGCCGCTCACCTTCAGGGGGCCTGGCCCCTCCTGGGCTCCCACACACCAACACTGCACTGGACGGGCGCCCCTGCACTCCAAGGGATGCTCCAGGTGCCAGGCCTGAGCTGAGGGTGCAGCTCCTGACCCCCCCCCTTCTGCCACCCCCTACTCCTGGGGGGTGGGAAGGGAGCTGTCTAACCCCCTCCTTTCCCTGTGTGCACTGGGGGGGTACTCCAGCCCATCTGCTCACCCTCCAAACTACTCACCCTCCTCCCTGCTGCTGCTGTGAACCAAATGAAGGGTTAGGGGTGCACTCCCTTTTGGGGGGCTCTAAGGACCCCCATCCACAACCTTCAGTTTTGTAAATAAAAGGCTGTTTGATATTGAGCAAATTGTAGCATCTCTCCTGCCAGGTCAGATCAGGGCCAGTGCTCCAGGAGGCAACAGGCCCCAGGCCCCATTCCCTGCCCCTCTGAGCCAGCCCCTCCCCCTAGAGGGAACAAGCCCTGGGCCTGTCATGGAGTGTGGGGGAGTTCAGGGACTGCACCCCTCTTCCTGGGATTCACCGTGACTCTCAGCCAGCCAGTAAAACAGAAGGTTTATTGGACAATAGGAACACAGTCCAAAACAGAGCTTGGGGGTACAACCAGGACCCCACAGTCAAGTCCTTCTGGGGGGCAGGGAGCTTAGACCCCGGCCCTGGGGTTCTCTGCGTTCCACCGCCCAGCCCCAAACTGAAACTAAACCCCCCCCCCAGCAGGCTCCATCCTGCAGCCCTTTGTCCACATTCCCAGGGCAGAGGTGTCACCTCCCCCTCCTGGGTCAGGTGACAGGCTCTCAGGTCTCCCATCCCCAGGGAGTGAAACCCCCCAGCCACATTCCCAGGTCAACACCCCCCCCCCCCCGCTGCATCCCATCTCCTCCCTTCGAGAGTGAACTGAGCCTGAGCGGGGTCTCTCTGACCAGTGACGTGGGGAAGTCCAGGGCCCCCTCTCTGGGACAGCGCATCCGCTCTCATGTTGGCACTTCCCTTCACGTGGACCATGTCCATGTCCTAATCCTGCAGGAGCAGGCTCCACCTCAGGAGCTTGGTGTTGGCTCCTTTCATCTGGTGCAGCCAGATCGGGGAGAGTGATCGGTTACACGGTGAAGTGTCGCACGAAGAGATGTGGCTCTAGTTTCTTGAGGGCCCACACCATGGCCAGGCACTCCTTCTCGATGGCCACGTAGTGTTGCTCCCGGGGTAGGAACTTCTTGTTCAGGTACACGATGGGGCGTCTCTCCCCGTTTTCATCCTCCTGCATTAACAACCCCTCAGTCCCGTGTCTGAGATGTCAGTGAACACCATAAAGGGCTTGTCAAAGTCTGGGTTTGCCAGAACTGGGCCACTGACCAGAGCCTCCCAGCACTGCTCGGTCCAGACCACCTTGTCTGGCTTCCCCTTCTTGCACAGCTCAGTGATGGGAGCGGCTATGGCACTAAAGCGGGGCACAAACTTCGGTAGTATCCTGCCAACCCAATAAAGGCCTGGACCTGCTTTTTGGTTTGGGGAGCGGGCCAGTCTCTGATCACCTCCACCTTAGCTGGTTCTGGCTTTAGGCGGCCGCTCCCCACCTGATGGCCCAGGTAAGATACTTCAGCCCTCCCCACCTTGCACTTCTCCGCTTTTATGGTCAGCCCAGCCTCCTGGAGCCGGTCCAGCACTTTGTCTAACCTCGGACACATGGTCCTCCCAGGTCTGACTGAAGACACAGATGTCATCAATATTTGCCACGGCAAAACTCTCCATCCCCCTCAGTAGCTGATCCACCAGGCGCTGGAAGGTGGCCGGCGCTCCCTTGAGGCCGAAAGGCAGGGTCAGGAACTCAGAGCCCCAGAGGAGTGATAAAGGTCGATTTCAGCTGGGCATCTGCATCCAGCAGCACTTGCCAGTAGCTCTTTTTAAGGTCCATGGTGGTGAGGTATCGAGCTCCTCCCAATTTGTCTAGGAGCTCGTCAGACCTGAGCAAGGGGTAGGTATCAACTGTAGTGATGGCATTGAGCTTCCGATAGTCCACACAGAACTGGATCGACCCGTCTTTTTGGGGACCAGCACCACTGGCGAGGCCCAAGAGCTGGCAGATGGCTGGATCACCCCCAAAGCCAGCATGTCCCTGACCTCTCTTTCCAGGTCCTGAGCGGTTTTCCCTGTGACGCGGAAGGGGGAGCATCTTATCGGCGGGTGTGACCCTGTCTGCACCCTGTGGACAGTCAGATTCGTGCGTCCAGGCTGGTTGGAAAACAGCGGTCGGTACGGATGCAGCACCCCCCCGACCTCAGCTTGCTGGGCAGGGTTAGCTGATTCGAGAGGGGAATAGTTTCCAGGGGTGAACCAGCTCTGGTCCCAGGGAACAGATCTACTAAAGGGTCATCTCCCTGCTCCTCCCAATGTCCACACACGGCCAACACCACATTCCCCCTGCCATAATATGGCTTCATCATATTCACATAGTACACCCGGCGGTGGTGGGCCCGGTTCGACAGCTCCACCACATAGTTTACCTCATTTAGCGGCTTGACAACCTTGAAAGGGCCCTCCCAGGCGGCCTGTAGTTTGTTCTTTCTCACGGGGATGAGAACCATCACCGGATTCCCGCGGTCATACCAGACCTTCTGCTTCTTCTGGGCTCTGGCCAGATTCTCCCTGGCCAGGCCCATGAGTTCAGCAAGTCTCTCTCGGAAGATCAGGACATACTCCACCACTGACTCTCCATCGGGAGTGGCCTTCCCCTCCCATTCGTCTCTCATCAGGTCCAGGGGGCCCCTCACCCTCCTGCCATATAACAGTTCGAAAGGCGAAAATCCGGTAGACTCCTGGGGTACCTCCCTGTACGTGAACAGCAGGTGAGGTAAGTACTTGTCCCAATCCTGCGGGTGCCGGTTCATAAAGGTTTTCAGCATCATCTTTAGTGTCCTGTTGAACCTCTCCACCAGCCCATTGGACGGGGGGTGATACGCTGAGGCCCAGTTGTGCTGGATTCCACATTTCTCCCACAAGCACCGGAGCAGGGCCGACATGAAATTGGACCCTTGGTCTGTCAAGACTTCCTTGGGGAACCCCACTCGGCTGAAAATGGTCAGCAGCGCATCTGCCACATTGTCTGCTTCAATGGAAGCTCAGGGCTCTGCCTCGGGGTAGCGGGTGGCAAAATCTACCACCACCAGAATGTATTTCTTCCCCGACCGGGTCGTCTTGCTGAGAGGCCCCATTATGTCCATGGCCCCCTTCTGGAAAGGCTCCTCTATGATGGGCAAAGGTCTCAAAGCCGCTTTCCCCTTATCCCGGGCCTTCTCCACCCTCTGACAGGGGTCACAGGATCGGCAATACTGCCAACAGTGGTAAAGACCCCAGGCCAGTAAAAGTTCTGTAGCAGCCTCTGCTGGGTGCGCCGGATTCCCTGGTGCCCTGAGAGGGGGATGGCCAGGTACAGGAGCTTGCGGCGATACTTCTGGGGGACCACCAGCTGCCTCCTGACCCCACAGGACTCCACTTCCCCTGGGGGAGCCCATTCTCGGTACAGGAACCCCTCCTCCCACAGGAACCTCTCCTGGCAACCTCTCCTCCATCCACCTCCAGGGGAACAAGGCCCTCTCTCCGGAGGGACAGCCCTGTGCCCACCCTGTAAACCGAGAACCCTGAGTCCAGAGCCTCCATCCCTCTGGCGGAGCTGGCCTGGGGTACTCTTCCGTCCTGGGCAGGTGGTAAGCTGGCAGCCCCCCTTTCCTGGGTCGTCTGCCCCTCGTCCAGCTGGGTCCCTACCAAGTTAACCCTGGGTAGGCTGGGTCTGCTCAGTCTGTCCCTGAGCCTGGGGCACTGAGTCCGTACATGGCCTCTCTGGCCACAGTGATAGCAGCTCAGCTCATGTTGGTCCCCTCCAGCGGGTTGGAGGGTCCTGACGCCAAGCGTTTCCTTGGGGAGGGGTTTCTCCCTATTTCCCTGCCGGGAGGTCCCATGGTGACTCTCTCTCTCCATCGTGGGGGGCCTGTTCTTTTGGGACTCCTCCCTGCTACCCCCGGACCGACTGTTTACAAACTCGTCGGCCAGCTGCCCTGCGTGCTGCGGGTTCTCTAGCTTTTTGCCCACCAACCATAGGCTCCGGTCAGAGGGGCACCGTTCATACAGTTGCTCCAGTACGATTAGGTCAAGCAGGTCCTCTTTAGCGTGGGCCCCAGCTGTCCACATTCCCGGGCAGAGGTGTCACCTCCCCCTCCCCCTCCCCCTCCTGGCTCAGGTGACAGGCTCTCAGGTGTCCCATCCCCAGTGAAACCCCCCTGCCACATTCCCAGGCCAACACTCCCCCCTCCCTGCTGCATCACAGGGCCCCATTCCCTTGGGATCACCTGGGGCCTTAAATAAACAAGAGGGACAGTTCCTGGGCAGCTGGCCCCTCCCTTGTACCCCACCTCTGAAACACCCTCTCTATGGAGGGGGAGGGGCCACCTCTGTCCTCCATATGACACTTCCCCCATCTCCTTTCCTGGCAAGAACCAAAGCCCTGTGTGGGGCAGCCCCCGCTTTCCTAGTGGGGCAGGGAATGCGGGGAGCTAAAGGGTTAAATGGGGGTTTTGGGGGTAAGTGGATGTTGGGGCATGTGGTGTGGGCATTAGTGGGGCTTTCTAGCAGGGGAGTTATGGGCCCCCCTGTGGGGGGGCAGAGCAAGAGGGGGGCTACGGGCTGGGAAGGAAGGTTTGCTCATGGGCAGGGTGGGATGAGGGGGTGCCAATGCTGGAGGTGCGATGGGGGGCTTTGGCATGGTTATGGGGCAGCAGCTATGGATGGGAGGGTGGGGGGGGTTGGGGTATGAGTGGGGGAGAAGTGGGGGGGTTGTTACAAGGGATATTATGACCTGGGGGGTAACTGGGGCATGTTCCAGGGGATCAGGGTGCTGGGGGCAGCTGTGGGGGGGTTAGCAGGGGCTGGGGGACTATGGTGTGGGGATGGGAGGGGTTTAGATTAGGGATAGGGATCATGAGCGAAGTGGGTGGGGGGGTGAGAGGGGGACTATTAGGGGCTGGGGTTTTTTCGGGGCCGGGGGTGCTGGGGAGGGACTATTTCCCCTCCCAGCGGAGGGATCCCTCTTCCTCTCAGCGCGCGCACCTGCCGCGCCGTGGTGGCCCGGCGGAGGGATCCGCGGGAAGAAGCCCCGGCCCGGAGGCCGCAGACCGGCCAAGATGGCGGCGCTGGCGCGGCGCGGGGTGGCCGGGCGGGGCCGGTGAGCGGCGCGCGGGGCCCGCGGGGCGGGGCGAGGCCGATGCAGCCCCGGAGCCGGGACAGGAGGTGGCCCAGGTGAGGGCGGAGGGGAGAGGCGGGTGTTACGTAAAGGACGTAGTGGTGCCGAGGGAGAAGCGCGCTACGTTACGCCTAGCGCGTAAGCCATGTTCGGGAATAGCAGTTAGGAAAGGCGCGCTTCGCAAACACCGTAGGCAAGCGCTGACTTTGCGCAAATGACGTGACGGCTCCCCCCGCTGCCGCCAGGGGGCGCCACGCGACCAGCTGACAGGCGCGGGGACGGGTGCGCACGTTGCGTAGAACAGCCGGGCAGCTGCGCAAACGGCGGAACGCGCTGCCTAGACCGCAAAGTACGCGGGCGTGGGAGCGCGGCCGCCGCCGAGAGTGGTGAGGTGACTACGCAAATGGCGTAAAGATGGGTCGGGAATAACACCCGGGGGTGGCTCACAGGGTGATAGCGGGGCTGAGACCTGAGGAATCTAGTACGCCGCCCCTCCCCCCCATAATACCCCTTCCCTCCCCCCCACATCACCCTCCCCCACCCCGTAACTCCCCGCCCCTCCCCCATAATACACTGCCTTCCACACCCACCCCAACAACACCCCTCCCCCACGCTATCCCACTCCTCCCCCACAACACCCCCCCACCCACCACAACATCCCTCCCCCACCCCGTAAAACTCTGCCCCCCCATAATACACTGCCCTCCCCCACCCTATCCCACTCCTCCCTCACCCCATAATACCCCTCCCCTCCCCCACAAACACCCTCCTCCACCCCATAACACCCTACCCCCCCACTCCATAATACACTGCCCCTCCCCCACCCACTGCAACAACACCCCTCCCCACCCCATAATATCCCACCCATCCCCCACAACACCCCATAAAACCCCACCCACTCATCCCCCAAACTCAGTAGTCCACGGGCTCTGTGCTGTGGGGTGTCTGACCCTTGTCTCTCCCCAGCTGTGCCAGGATGGCCCCAGCCTGCGAGCGGCTGCACTTCCGCTTCCCCGGCTACGGGGACGGAGTGCTGCGGCGCATGGACCAGCTGCGGGCGCAGCGGCGGTTCTGTGATGTGACGGTGCAGGTGAATGAGCTGCGGGTGCCGGGGCACCGCGTGGTCTTCGCCGCCTGCTCCCCCTTTCTGCGCGACCAGTTCCTGCTCAGCGACTCGTCTGAGGTGTCCGTCTCACTCCTGCAGAACCCCGAGATCGGCCGCCAGCTGCTGCTCTCCTGCTACACCGGCTGCCTCGAGGTGCCGCTGCCCGAGCTGGTCAACTACCTGACGGCCGCCTCCTTCCTGCAGATGGGCCACGTGGTGGAGCTCTGCACACAGGCCGTCTCCCGCTACCTGGTGCCCAAGGCTGGGGGGGAGCAGGCGGGCTGCGGGGAGGAGGAGAAGGGGCCCTCCCCCAACCCCCTGCCCGGGCAGCAGCAGGACGGGGCAGAGGGGGCCGGGGATTTCCTGGCGGGCCGCGGGGAGGAGGAGAAGGGGCCCTCCCCCAGCCCCCTGCCCGGGCAGCAGCAGGACGGGGCGGAAGGGGCCGGGGATTTCATGGCGGGCCGCAGCAGGCCTTCATCCCCGGAGATCT
Source organism: Dermochelys coriacea (assembly GCF_009764565.3). NCBI lineage: Eukaryota > Metazoa > Chordata > Testudines > Dermochelyidae > Dermochelys > Dermochelys coriacea. The sequence continues at coordinate 11,980,512 of NC_050091.1, forward strand.
CCCTGCCCCTCATCAACTCCGCCGTGCAGATCACCCGCAGCTACCTTCAGGGCTGCTACAACGATGAGGTAGCGCCGGGGGGGCCCTGCCCCCCACCCCTCACCCAACCGGGGGGGCTGTGGCGGGGCTGCCCCCTGCGCCGGCGCCACCTGGAGCCGGCCCGGAAGGACAGGCCGGCGGGGCTGGGGGCGGCCAGGAGGGCGCCGGAGCTGGAGCGGCCCTACCGCTGCCCGCGCTGCGAGGGCCTGTTCCCCCAGCTGGGCGGCTTCGTGAGCCACGTGCGGGAGCACAAGCTGTTCCTCTGTCTGCGCTGTGCCAAGGTCTTCTCCCAGAAGAGCAACCTGACGCGGCACCTGCGTGTGCACACCGGCTTCAAGCCCTTCCAGTGCCCCATCTGCCGCAAGTGCTTCACGCAGAACGCCACGCTGCAGGACCACCTCAACCTGCACAGCGGCCGCAAGCCGCACCGCTGCAACTACTGTGCTGTGCACTTCACCCACAAGCCGGGCCTGCGGCGCCACCTCAAGGAGCTGCACGGCAAGAGCACCCTGCAGAACAGCCACGAGGAGAGCGAGGAGATCGCCAGGGCCTGCGACTGAGCGCCAGGGCCAGGCCGCTGCCCTTGGACCAAGCCACAGGGCCACAGGCTGCCCTGGGGAGGGGTCATGGAGCCATAGACTGAGCCACAGGAGCTCACAGACTGAGCCACGGGGCCACAGGCTGCTCTGCTGAGAGGTCACGGAGTCACAGGCTGCCCTGGGGAGGGGTCACGGAGTCACAGGGGCTCACGGTCTGAGCCACGGGGCCACAGGCTGCTCTGCGGAGGGGTCACAGAGTCACAGGCTGCCCTGGGGAGGAGTCACAGGGGCTCACGGACTGAGCCACGGGGCCACAGGCTACCCTGGGGAGGGGTCACGGAGCCACAGGGGCTCATGGACTGAGCCACGGGGCCACAGGCTGCTTTGCGGCAGGGTCACAGACCCATGGACCAAGCCATGGGGGCTCACAGGGCCACAGCCTCCCTTGAGGAGGGGTAATGGACCCACGGACCAAGCCACAGGCCCACGGCCTCCCCTGTGTGGGGTGAGCCATGGAATGAGCCACGGAGGCTCACAAGGTGCTTGGCACAGCCAGAGCCTTCCCTGAGGACCAGGGATACCACGGACTGTGCTATTCCCTTCGGTGTGGCGGAGCCACACCAGTATAATGGGCCAGACCATTCTGAGAGGAAGGGGGATCTGCTCAGGAGAGGACTGGACCATTCTCTGCTGAGGGTGACCCTCTCAGCTCAGATCATTTGCTGCGGGGGGGGGAGGGGGGCAATATTAATTCTTATGACCCCCAAATTCTCTAGGATCCAAAAGACTGTGGGGGAAGCGCCAGAGCAGGTAGTTGGAAGCCAGGACTCCTGGGTTCTCTGGAGGTCAGTGGGACGGGGAGGGGTAGCAGCCCCATGGTGAACTTCTCTTGTAAACCCATTGTGTTTATTCACCCCCAGTACTAGGGGCACCCCCCACCCTCCGAGCAGAGGGCCCCGGGAGCACAGATTGGTGGAGGGTGGGGTCCTAGGCTTGGCTGACCCAGAGCTGGGGCCTCCATCTCCAGCCCTGTCCTTGGAGAAGGGTGGGGAAGTGTCACAAAAACTTTATTCCTATAAAGTTTTGCTTTTCACACTGGCTCCCTGCGCTAGGACCAAGCATCATCACTGTGGGGGGCCAGGCTGGGCTAGGGAGGGGCTGCAGGTCAAGAGTGAGGGTTGCTACCGGAGGTTGTGGCCGGGGGGGCTCCCAGCTCTGACCCCTCCAATTCGCATCTGTGGGCCTGGAGCCTCCATCCCCCCACAGCCCGTGAAGGAGCCTGCTTGGGATCCAGCTAGTTCCTCAGCCTCAAGTGCCACAGCTGCTGACTTTACAGGGGGTGCTGTCGTCCCCCCCCCATCCACACACACACACCCCTGAGCCCTGAGGGAGTCGGAAGCAATCCGTGGAGTGGCCATTTCATACACAGGGACCAGTGCCCAGCGTGGGGCTGGTTCTATGGGGACCCTGCCCCTGGGGTAGACATGGCCCCTGGAGGGTGGGGGGCTGGTTATAGGGAGATGCGGCCCCTGGGGGAGGGGGGCTGGATACACGGCAGCACAATGGCACCTGTCTACCCCCCCACGCAGACGTGGAGTAGGCAGAGCCGGCTGGTCTCTTTATTCCCATAGGTGGGGGTTGCTCCTTCCCCCCTTAAATACAGGAATTAACTGAACACAGATAAATGGAGGATCAAACAGCCCCCAGGCCCTATCAGCCCCTTGGAGCTGGGGTGGGGGAGAGCTGATCTGGGGGCTCTTGTAGAGGGGGTCAGACCAGGTTGGACACAGTCCCCCATTCATGGCAGGGAGGGGTCCAGGTGCCCCCATCCAAGGTGAATCCTCCTCCCCCAGGCAGCTGCTGCGACCCAGGGTCCTCCGGAGTCTGTTCACATGCGGCCTGGGGCCAGGCCTTGGTGTCCACGCTGGTGGGGGGCAGCATCTGGGGCCCGACTCCCAGGCAGCTCCCAGTGGCAGGCTAGTGGGAGGGGGGTGTTCTGTGGCCTGAGCCCTGTGGTGCCCAAGCTGGCGGGGGGGGGGGGTGTCATTTCTGGCATCTCCCAACAACAGGCTAGTGGGGGAGGGGGTCCTCGTATGTCACAGCAACAGGCTGGGGGGGGGGGGGTCCCAGCAACTTCCAGTGACAGACTGGTGGTAGGGACGGGTCTGGCGACTCCCACCAGGCTCGTGTGGGAGAGGTGGGGGGGTCCCGGTGGGTCACAGCAACAGGCTGCGGGGGGCGGGGTCCTGGCGTCTCCCAGCGGAGGGGCAGGGGAGTCCCGGCAGGTCACAGCGACAGGCTGGCGACGGGGGGTGGGGGAGTCCTGGCGTCTCCCAGCTGGGGGGTCCCGGCGGGTCACAGCGACAGGCTGGCGATGGGGGGTGGGGGAGTCCCAGCGTCTCCCAGCTGGGGGGTCCCGGCAGGTCACAGCGACAGGCTGGTGAGGTGATCGTGGCTGCGCAGACCCTTGCGGGCCCCGCCGGCCCCGTGGCTGCCGCTGCAGTAGTCCTGCAGGTTGTGGCGCAGCGTGACCAGGGCAGAGCCCAGGCAGGCGCGGTTGGGGGCCTGCGGGCCGCCGGGCAGCTGGAAGAGCACGGTGGCCACGCCGGCCATGCCGTCGTCCGTGGGCTCCAGCGTGACGGGGCCCACACGGAAGCTGGAGTAGGAGTAGCCCAGCAGGTGGGACAGGAAGGGCTCGGAGCGGCGGAAGTGGGCCGAGTAGGGGGCCTCGGGGTAGGGCTTGAGGCGGCTGGGCAGGGCCGGGGGGGGCGGGCAGCGGCGGCGGCTTGTGGGGCCGGGCCGGCAGGAAGACCAGGTCAGCGGCGTGGGGCCCAGCCTCCGGCTCGAAGCAGACGGTGACCTTGGCGAAGGGGCGGCTCGCCATCTTGGTCATCTCCTGCAGCTGGCGGTGCTGCTCGTGCCGCAGGTCCAGGAACTGCTTCACCTTCCAGAGCAGGACGCAGGCGGAGAGGAAGAGGAAGAAGCAGGAGAAGAAGACGGAGAAGAAGACAAAGAGGTCGATGTGGGCCTGGTCCTGCCGGAAGAAGAGCAGCCCCTGGGAGTCGCTGGCGTTGGGGCCGGTGCCCACCCCCAGGAGCAGCAGGTAGAAGCGGCTGGATTTCAGGGCGTGCAGCTCGTGGGGGTAGGTCACCACCACCCGGTCCCGCACGCCCCGCACCACCAACACGGCCTGCGGCTCCCGCACCGTCAGGTAGGTGATGAGCCCGCGGGGGTGCTCCTCCCGCAGGCGGGGTGGGGCTGTGCCGTTGGGCCCCCCGTCGGCCCCACCCGGTGCCAGCACCCGCACGGCGTGCACCCCTGTGGCCCGGTCCACATCCACGGCGAAGGTGTCGTAGGCAGGCGAGATGAAGAGGTCGACGGCGCCAAAGGTGACGTCCACGGTGATGCGGATGTCGACATTGGTGAACTTGGGCTGCACCCCGAAGAGCACAGTGCGGCCGCGCGCCAGGTGCTGCAGGTTCGGCTGGTGGAAGCAGTTGCTCTGCGAGGTGGGGTCGAAGCAGAACTCCTGCTCCACTGAGATGAGCCGGTAGCACTGCAGGCCCCCAACTGGCGCCCCATGGAATGAGTCCCGGCACTTGGCGCACTGGGGGGGGAGGTGTCAGTGAGAGCAGCCCCTCCACCCCTGCCCCACAGGGCTCCCTCTGAGCATGCCCTCAGCCCCTGCCCCACACAGGTCTCCCTCCCCCATACTCCTGCCCCACAGAGCTCTCTCTGAGCACCCCCTCCCTCTCTTCTCAGCACCACCCCTGCCCCAGGGTACTTGTCACAGCCCTGGCTGGCCCCGCCCCCGCCCCCACCTGGTACTTGTAGCAGCCCTGGCTGGCCCCGCCCCCGCCCCCACCTGGTACTTGTAGCAGTCCTTCTTGTCAGCCTGGGCGCTGTTCTGGCAGGGGCCCGTCTCCGTGTTGTTCTGGCAGGGGCAGCCCGTCCCATCCAGCTCATTACATGTGTCTGCATGGCCGTTACACTGGCACCTGGGGGGAGCAGGGGGTCAGAGCATGCAGTGGCCGGCCCCGCCCCTACCCCAAGTGGGGGGTGATTGCAGGAGGGCTGCATGGGGAACCTGCCCTCCCGCGCATGGGAAACCAGCTCAGGGAAACTGAGCCAAGCCAGGTGCCGAGGGCTGACGGGGAAGCGAAACCCAAATGGGGTCCGATTGGGGGCGCCCCAGGCTTTGGGAAATGGGGGCAAATCAGGGAGAGCCCCATGGAGCGGAGGGTTTGGAATCCCAACCGGGGGGAAGCCGCAGAGCCGGGCGAGCTCAGTGCAGAGCTGAGGGCCCCAGCAGCCAGCAGATCAACTGCTCCCCCCAGCCCCGACGGGCTCAACCTGCCATGAGGGTGAGGAGACAGATGGGGACAGGAGCCAGCGACCGGCCCCGGGCCGGCTCCTGTGGGATCCGCGTCGGGCTGGGCTCGCTGGCCCTGGGGGTGCTGCCCCCCAGCCGCTGTGTAAGGAGCAGGAGCCAGGAAGCAGAAAGTCACATCCTCACCTTCCCTCTAAATTGTTACAAAACTTGTTCCCTGACCCTCGCGACACATCCCGGCCCGCGCAGGTGCCCCCGAGCTGGCGGAGGGTTTTCCGCTTGTGGCACCCACCGCCTTGGCTCTGGTATAAGGGGCCCCACAGAGTCCCCGCTCTGCACTTCCCTCCAGCGTGAGGGGGCCTGCTGACCTGGCTCACGGCACCCCGGTAGAAACGGACCGTCGATTGTGACGGCACATGCGATGCGGAGCCCCCAGGCACCAGTGGGGCTGCCAGGAGGGTTTCGCGTTGTCCCTGTCTGCCCGGTGGGGGCCGCGAGCACTTGGGGCAGGTGCTGCGATCTGCCCGGAGCTGGACATCCGCGGTGCCGGGTAGGGCTCAGCTCTGAGGCAGGTCTCAGAGCTGCCTCCACGACGACTTTCAGGCCTGCTGCCCCTCCCTCGAGCCGTCCTGTGCCCCTCCCCCACTCCATCCCGGGCTCCTCCCCTGATCCAACCTGTGCCCCGACCCCATTTCATTCCAGGCCCCTCACCTGCTCCCTCATGCACACCTCCCCTGACCTGGGTCCCGGCTCCGCCCCTGCCCCAGACACTTCAGACCCCTCAGGTGCGGGGTGGTGCAGGCCTTACCCAGGACGAGCCCTGCTAACCCCAGTGACTGAGATGAGCCCGGTCCTGGGGGGAGATGGACTCCCTGCCCTGACGTCCACCACGCGAGCTGATGAGCTGTTAAGCGAATGCACTTTGCCAAGGCAGAGCAGGGGCTCCAGGGGCGGGAAGGGGAGCGGGGGCTCCAGGGGCTCCTTATACCGGCGCTAGGAGCGCGGCCACAGGGGCACCAGGCTGTGCTGACGGGCACCACGAGGGGAAAACCTCCGAGAGCTTGGGGGGGGGGCGCTGCAAGGGACGTGAGCAAGCGCTCGAAGAACGTACGGTCGGGCTGGTCCGAGGGCGCCTGTCCTCAGCTCCCACCAGCGCCAGGGAAAGAAACCGAGCATGAGCGGGTCAGAGAAAAGTTCGATGGTGTCTGTCTGGCAAGGATCCACGTCTCCCCAGTGGTGGGTGTGAACCCTCATTTCCGTATTCTTGCGTTAATGGTCCCCGCGTCCCTATTGTCTGTCTGGCTCCGATTGTTTCTGTCTGTTGCATAACTAATTTTGCAAGGTTTAAATCAATGAAGGTGGTGGGCTCAGATTGGTTGAAGGATGTTTTACCATACGTTCTGATTGGTTAAAACATTGCTTCCTAATTCTCCAGGATAATGTTGATTACAGTTCAGCTAAGCAGGGCTCGAGTTTCACTATATAAACTGGGGTCCAAAGGAAGCTCTTGGAAACCAACTCCAGGACCCAGCCCCACAATCAGAGCTGCCAGACCTCACCCCCTGCCAATGACAGCGGGCAGAGACTGGTGTCCCCCACATGGACCTGATCCTGATGGACCTCCCTGTCTTATGGGGAGTGGGGAGCACTGGGTGCGCAGCGGGTGCCGTCGGTTTTGGGGATTGTTAATAAAGAGGATACGGATCTTACCGTGTGAGGCTCCCTCACTGGGAAAAGACCCCGCAGACCCACAGGGTTACGCCTAAGCCCTGGGAACGGGGTGGGAGGGGTCCTAGAGTGTGTGGGTAACAGCAGCTCCGTACCGGGTGTACCTGCACCCCCCCGGCTCTGTACCAGGTGCACCTGCACCCCCCCGGCTCCCACCGGCCCGCCCCTGGCTCCGTACCGGGTGCACCTGCCCTCCAGCAGGAAGTAGCCATGCAGACAGCTCTCACACTTCTCCCCAAAGCTGTTGTTCTGGCAGCTCACGCAGACAGCCACGTCCTCGGCCGGCCCCTCGGCTGCCCAGCTGGGGACCTGCGGAGACAGGCGTGAGACAAGGGGGCCCAGCTGGGGACCTGCAGAGACAGGAGTGAGACAAGGGGGCCCAACGGAGACGTGGGCGGGAGACAAGGGGGCCCAGCGGAGGAGACGGGGAGACCCGCCCCTCCCCTTCCCACCCTGGGGTCCGGCTGGGGATCTGTGGGAACGGGGGCAAGATGGGGAGACCCCCCTCAGGGGCCTGGCTCACCAGGGCAGGCTCCAGCGGGAAGCGGGCGGGGTCTCGCCGGGCGGCCCCCAGCTCCTCGCGGGAGATGCAGACGTTGCTGTTCCCACGGCAGAAGGTTCGGCAGGGCCGGCAGGTCCCCCCGTTCAACGCTGAGCCCACGAAGAGCGGCCGGCACTTCTCACAGTGCGCCCCCTGCCGGGAAAGGGGAGGCTGAAACCCTATAGCGAATCTACAGAGCGCCCTGTCCCGCCACGATCTGCCACAGTGCGCCCCCTGCCGGGAGAGGGGGGCTGAGATCCCCAGAGACCTCTGCCCCCCACAATCCCACCCCCTGCAGGGAATGCTGTTGCAGGCTCAGCCTGGGATGTCAGAGACCCCCTCTGGGATCCTCCTTCACCCCCCAATGCAGAGCAACCCCCTGTCCCCCCCCACATGCAGTGACCCCAGAGCCTCCGCACGCTGAGAAACCCCTATACCGCCAGCCCCCCAGCCACCACCACACAGGGTGATCAGAGACCCCCTCCATGCTCCCTCCCACGATGGTGTTGTTGGCGCGCTCCAGGCACTGGTCCCCCCCGCTCACCATGGTGTTGTTGGCGCACTCCAGGCACTGGTCCCCCCCGCTCACCATGGTGTTGTTGGCGCACTCCAGGCACTGGTCCCCCCGCTCACCATGGTGTTGTTGGCGCACTCCAGGCACTGGTCCCTCCCCCCCCGCTCATCATGGTGTTGTTGGTGCACTCCAGGCACCAGACTCCTGCTCACCATGGTGTTGTTGGCGCACTCCAGGCACTGGTCCCGTGCCCCGACGCTGGCGCAGTCGCTGTGCCGGTTGCACCGACACTCCACCGAGCAGTTCTCGCCCACGTAGCCAAAGTGGCAGCGGCACCGGTTGGGCTCCACGCACGTCCCGTTCACACAGCCCTGCTGGCAGACCGGCCGGCACAGCCCTGAGGCGCTGCAGGAGGAGAGAGGGTCACACATCTGGCCTGGGGTCATCTGGGGGGGGAATCTTGAGCTCAGTCGCACCCCCCCCGCCCCAGACACCCTCCCCCCCGGGACCCAGCCCTGCACCTCCTCCAGGGTCCCAGTCCCACACCCCTCTTGCTGCTCACTTGTGCAGGGTGTAGCCGCTCTTGCAGGTGCACTCGTAGCCGTGGGGCCGGTCGTGGCAGGTCTGCGTCTCATTGCAGTCGTGGTGCCCGTTCAGACACTCATTCTCCGGGGGGCACGACAGGAAGGACCAGGTGGCCCCCGACCCGCAGGCCTGCGCCAACCCTGGGGAGAGGGGCATTGTGGGTACAAGCCCTCGGGGCCACCCCCATGAAGTAAAGCATCATGGTTAAGAACAGACAACACTCTTGCAGAGAGAGAGGAATTATGGGAACTGCCCCAGGCAGCTTCTGCATCATGAGGAACTGGCCCTGCGCAGCAAGGCATTGTGGGTAAAGCTCCCCTGCGGAGCAAGGCATTGTGGGTATAGTCCCCCCCAGGGCAGAGAGGCATTGTGGGTAAAGTGTCCCTCCCCCCAATACCTACCGTGCCGGGGCCCGCCCAGCCCCCCCTCCAGGCAGCGCCCGTGGCCGTTCTCGCCGGGGCGGCCGCACCAGCCGCAGCGGGGCTGGCGGGTGCAGTGGGCGCATTGTTGGGCGCGGGCGCAGGGGGGGGGCGCAGCTCTCGCTCCCACTCAGCACCCGCCCGCACAGCCCCGCCAGGCACCGCATGGGCAGGTAGGTAGGGCTCATGCACTGCGGGGAGAAAGGGGGGGTTACTGCTCCACTCGGCCGACACAGCCCCCCCCCACAGGATCCCCCTCCCCCTGGCCCCCCCAGCCTCTCCGGGGTCTCCCCTCGACATGGCCTCCACCTGGGATCCTCCCTCCTCACAGCCAACACAGCCCCCACCTGGGATCCCCTCTGCCCCTGGCCCCCCCAGGATCAGCCCTCAACACGGCCCCCACCTGGGATCCCCCCTCCCCCTGGCCCCTCCAGCCCCCCCAATTCCCTTCCCCCCCAACTCCCCCTGGGTTCCCCCCTTGCCACGGCCAGCACAGCCCCCCACCAGACCTGGCGCAGGCTGACGGTCCAGACGCAGTGCTGCCAGCCCCCGTCGGCCCCCTTGGAGCCCAGGCAGGCGGGGCAGGAGCTGTGGTTGTGGCAGGGTGTGGGGCAGGCCAGGGGGGGCGAGGACTCCACGGGCATGGGGGAGACGTTAAGCAGCGAGTGGCTGAAGCACGTCCAGTCGTAGGTGGGCTGCACGCTCAGGATGCGCCGCGTCTCGCCTGGTGGTGGGGCTGGGGGTGAGATCCCTGGGGGACCCCTGCTCATATCCCCTGCCATGCCCCGGATCCACCCAGGCACCCACCACCACCCTGCCGCCCCCTACCCTAGGTGCCCCCCGCGACCCAGACCACAGACCAGCCCTGCTGCCCCCACCCACCCTTCCCCGGATCCACCCTGCCGCTCCCTCCCCACGGTACCCCCACAACCAGACGACCCAGACCACAGACCTGCCCCGCCCCCATGGCCCCCTGCGGCTCCCCAGCTCCCGCCCCCTCTGTCTCCCTGCCCCCCGTGCCATACCGGTGCGTTTGAACTGGCGCGTCCACATGCACTTGCCCGAGGCGGTGCAGGCTGGGCAGTCGGCTGCCTCACACGAGATCTCCGAGCAGTTGCTGGCCACGAAGATCTCGCGCTGGTTGATTCGACAGTCGTTCTCCGACGTGCAGCTCCCAGCACTGCCGATGCAGGCGCCCTCGGGGCAGTTGGTGCACCACTTGCACTGCGAGGGCACCTGGGGGGTGGGGGTCAGGGCTGGCTAGGGGTGCCCCCTCCAGCCAGCATCCCCCGCCCCACTGCCCTCTGCACCCCACAGCCCATGCCCCAGCCAGCACCCCATGCCCCACTGCCCTCCGCGCCCCACAGCCCGTGCCCCAGCCAGCACCCCCCACCCCACTGCCCTCCGCGCCCCACAGCCCGTGCCCCAGCCTTGTCCCCACCACGCCCCCGGCCAGCGCCCCTTCCAGCCAGTGCCCCCCACCCCACTCCCCTCTGCACCCCACAGCCCGTGCTCCAGCGCCGTCCCCACTACGCCCCCTCCTGCCAGTGCCCCACCCTGCTCCCCCCCGTGCCCACCAGCTGCCCCCGGGAGAGGATAGGGCAGCAACCGAACATGCACTCACCACAGTGCTCAACCCGTGGCTCATGGCACGGGGGTGCCGGGCCAGACACTCGCTGCAGGTCCTCAGGCGTCGGCACTCGTCCGCTGACCGCGGCGTGGGGAAGCAGGCGGCCAACCCGGCCGGGCAGCCCAGCCTGTGGGAGAGACCAGTGAAACGGGGGGTGGGGGGGAGGGACTGCAGCCCTGCCCCCACCGCTGGCCAACGCCCCCCCAGCTGCCCATAGCCATGGTCTGGCCCTGCCCATGGCTGCTTTGGGAACCAGGGCCCACAGCCCTCCCGACCCGCTCACCTCATGTGACAAAGCAGGGAGTCGCTGTAACATTGTCAGGCCCTGTGTGTGCCTCAGTTTCCCTGGCATGGACGGTCTGCTCTCAGGGGCGTGCGTGGCCAGGAGGGGTCAGGGACAGACAAGCCAAACCCATCCCGGAGCAGTGGGACCAGCCAGTCCCCAGGCCCTGACCCCCGGCAGGGCCCTGAGAGAGGTTTTCCCTGCAGAAAACAACGGCTGGGGGGGGAGGGGGCACAAGGGTGCTGCCGAGGGAGCCGGGGTCTCTGGTCTGGTCTGGCGGGGCCAGACTCTGGCAGGGATCCCTGGGGGTGGTGGTGGGAGGCAGTCCTGAGCCCACGGACCTGCCCCTCTCCAACCCTGGGGCCTGGCCCACTGTGGGATCACACCCAGGAGTCTGGTGACAGGCTGGGCACACGCCCCACTCCTCGCCCCACGTCCCCCACCAATGGCCATGCCCCTTCTGGTAGGGCCACGCCCTCTCCTGTGTAGCCACGCCCCTACTTCCTCACCCCACCAATAGCTTCAGCCCATCCACCAATAACCATGGCCTATTCCCCTATAGCCACGCCCCTCCCAGCAGTGGCCACGCCCCCTCCCAGCAGTGACCACGCCCCCTCCCAGCCCCCCACCTTTCGGCGGCGTCGGCAGACAGGCAGCTGCCGCGGCACCAGCTGCAGCTGGCACGTGAGCGGTTGCAGGCGTCGGGGCCGGGGAAGACGAGGCAGGGGTCGGAGGGCACCGTCAGCACGGCCATGCGCCCCAGCGCCACCCCGCTGAACCCCCCGGAAACATAGATCCGGCCCCCGACCGCGGCTACCGCGTGGGCCACCGACTCGTTCATGGGCACGCCCACCACTGCGGGGTCTGCGGGGAGAGCAAAGGATCCTGGGTAACGGGGCAGTGGCTGGGGGAAGGAGACTCTGGGGAGAAACTCATTCCCCATTGCCTGTGTGGCTGGGGGTCCCCTCCCCTCTTTGTGTGACTGGGGGGGTCTCCCTCCCTGGCCCCCCCGGCCCTGCCCCATTACCCGTCTGGTTGGGCAGGATCCAGGTGTTGCAGTTGAGCTGGTAAAGCAGCAGGTGGCTGGTGAAGTCCTGGGTCTCCGTGCGGCCCCCGACCACCACCATGGTGTCCCGGAGCACGGCCGCCGCGTGGAAGAAGTGAGACAGTGGCTGGGGGACCACACGGGATCAGAAAGAGTCGGGGTCAACCCTACCCCCACATCCTCGCTGTCCCCCAAAACCCTAACCACCTGCTGCATCCTAAAACCCCATTCTCCCAGCCCCATAACCTCACTGCACCTCAAACCCCCTGCCCCCACCCCCACATCCCCGCTGTGCCCCAAAACCCTAACCACCCGCTGCACCCCAAAACCCCAGCCCCATAACCCCACTCTACCCCAAAACCACCCACCCCATCCCCATATCCCCGCTGTGCCCCAAACCCACCACCCCATCTACGCTGCCCCTGAAAACGTAGATGGCATCTGTGCCCTCGTGCACCATAACATCACTGCACCCCAAAACCCCATCCCCCTAGCCCCATAACCCCACTGTACCCCAACCCCCACTGCCCCAAAACCCTAACCACCCGCTGCACCCCAAAACCCCATCTCCCAGCCTCATAACCTCACTGCACCCCAAAACCTCATACCCCAACCGCATAATCCCACTCTACCCCAAACCCCACCGCCCCTACATCCCCACTGTGCCCCAAACCCCAACCACCCGCTGCAACCCAAAACTCCATCCCCCTAGCCCATAACCCCACTGCACCCCAAACCTTCCCACCCCCACATCCCTGCTGTACCCCAAAAACCCCTGCACCCCCTAAATCCCATCTCCCTAGCTTCACAACTCCACTGCATCCCAAAACCCTGTGATCCAATCCCCCACATCCCTACTGTAGACCAAAACCCCTGCACCCCCAAAACTCCCACAACTGCACTGCACCCCAAAACACCCACATCCCTGCTGCACCCCAAAACCACACTGCACCTTCAAAAACCACCACTCCGCTGCACCCCCAAACCACATCCCCCACAACTTTAGCCCCTAATCCCCATGTCCCTGTTGCCCAACCCCCCCATGCCCCTACCTTGGGGCCCTGGGCGGGGGCCAGTAGGCTCCAGGTCCGGCTGGGGCAGTGTAGGCTGTAAAGTTCGGGGGAGGCCGACACCGTCTCCACATGGAAACGCTGCCCCCCGAAAACGTAGACTGCGTCTGTGCCCTCATGGTACACGGCCGAGTGCCCGTACAGACCTGGGGCGGCGGGGACAGCTGCTGAACCCCTCACCCTGCTCTGTCCCCACACTGGGGTCCCAGCCGCCTGCCCACGCTCGCTCTGCATGCCAGGGGGGTCGTGGGGGGGCGGGGACAGCTGCTGAACCCCTCACCCTGCTCTGTCCCCACATTGGGGGCCCAGCTGTCTGCCCGCGCTCGCTCTGCACGCCGGGGGGTAGTGGGGGGGGTCCCGGAAACCTGCCCCACCTGCCCGCGTTTGCTCTGCACGCCGGGGGGTACCTGGGAGGGTTGTAACCTGGAGGGGTACCTGTGGGGGGGGTCCAGGCCGCCGGCCACACCTGCCAGCGCTCGCTCTCCATGCTGGGGGATACCTGGGGGGGGTGTACCTGTGTGGGGGGGTCCAGGCTGCCGGCCCCACCTGCCAGCGCTTGCTCTCCACACCAGGGGGTACCGAGGGGGGGTGGTCCCAGCTGCCAACACTCACTCTCCACACTGGGGGGTACCTGAGGGGGGTTGTACCTGTTGGGGGGTCCAGGCCGCCGGCCACACCTGCCAGCGCTCGCTCTCCATGCTGGGGGATACCTGGGGGGGTGTACCTGTGTGGGGGGGTCCAGGCTGCCGGCCCCACCTGCCAGCGCTTGCTCTCCACACCGGGGGGTACCGAGGGGGGGTGGTCCCGGCTGCCAACACTCACTCTCCACACTGGGGGGTACCTGAGGGGGGTTGTACCTGTTGGGGGGGTCCCAGCCGCCAGCCCTGCCTGCCAGCGCTCACTCTCCATACGGGGGGTACCTGGGGGGGTCCTGGCTGCCTGCCCCCGCCTACCAGCGCTCGGTCTCCACACCGGGGGGGGCTGTACCTCTGGGGGGGGTCCCGGCCGCCGGCCCCGCCTGCCAGCGCTTGCTCTCCACACCGTGGGGGTACCGGGGGGGATTGTACCTGTGGGGGGGTCCCGGCCACCGGCCCCGCTTGCCAGCGCTTGCTCTCCACACCGGGGGGTACCGGGGGGGATTGTACCTGTGGGGGGGGGTCCCGGCCGCCGGCCCCGCTTCCCAGCGCTCGCTCTCCACACCATACTCCAGCAGTTGCTTGTTGAAGCCGTCGGCCGGGGAGTAGCCGCCGATGAGCAGCAGGGAGGTGTCGCGCCGGGGGGTCAGCGTGTGCCCCGCCACGGCCGGGAGCAGGGGATCCTGGGGGGGAGCAGAGCTCAGAGCGGGCTGGGGGCCCCCGGGGGCAGGGATCACAGGTCACCGAGGTCGATGTGAAGTGTCAGGGGCACGGGGCTCACGGGCAGAATCAGCGGGAGTCCAGGGCTGGGGTGAGTGTGGGGGCAGGGATCATGCAGGAGGGCAAAGTGGGGTTGGTGCTGAGTCGGTGGGGGGCGGGGGTCACCGTGGGGTCGGGGGTCGATGAGGGGTGGGGGCTGTGGGTACCTGCTCCTGTCTCCACTGCAGCGTGGTGAGGTTGAGCACCCAGCAGTCGCTGGCGACACCACCGGCCGCCAGCCCCCCCAGCACCACCATGGCCTGGCGGGCCGGCACGTAGGCCGCGGCGTGGAAGTAGCGGGGGCTGGGCCCTGGCCCCCCATCCTCTGTCCCCGCCAGCATCTGGGTCCAGCGGCGCTCAGGGATGGAGTACCTGTGGGGAGAGACCCAGAGCGAGAGAGTCCCCCGGAGCCAGAGATCCACAGCCCCACCTCCAGAGCTGGGGGCAATGGGGCTCTCCCCACCTCACAGACCCACGGCTTGTCCCTCCCCTCCAGCCCCACGACTGGGGGATAATGAGACCTGACCCAGGCCTGTCCAATCAGAAGAGGGTGGGGGCGGCACCCTGGGCTGGGGGTGGAGTCAGGTCAGGAGTTGGGGTGAATCTGTGATCCCAGTGGGAGAAGAGAGGGTCCCATCCGGGGATGGCGGAGCCTGAGGAAGGGGGCGGAGCCCAGCAGGTCCCTGGGGCGGAGCCTGAGGAAGGGGGCGGAGCCCAAGGGCTCTCCGCTCACCTGTAGATGTTGCCCAGCAGCCCCTGGCGCAGGGACAGGCCCCCGAACATCCAGAGCGTGGCCTCCGGCCCCTCCACCATGGTGTGGCCCAGGCGGTGCAGAAACCGGCTGGCCGTGTCCTGGGACAGACGCACAGAGGCAGGGTCAGCGCCCGGGGGAGCAGGGCCGGGGGGGCCAGTGTTGGGTGTGGGGCAGGGGACGGTGTCGGGCAGGAGGCAGTGCCCAGCACCTGCAAGGAGGTGGGTGCCCATGCTGGGTGGGCAGGACAGGGGGTGCCCAGACAGGATTGGGGTGTGCCCATGCCAGGCAGGGCTATGGGGTGCCTGGGTAGGGCTGGGGGTATGGTGCTAGGCTGGGCAGGGCAGGGGTGCCAGGATGCGGGGTGTCCATCCCAGGCCAGGCAGGGGGCACCCAAGCAGGGCAGGTGTGGGGTGGCTGGGCAGTGCTCATGCCAGGCAGAGTGGGGAGTGCCCGGTGGGGTTGGGGGGATGGGGCGGGACAGGACAGGGCAAGGGGGTGCATGAGCAGGTGGTGCCCAGACAGGGCACGTGGAGGGTGGTTTGGCGAGGTTGGGGGGGCCCGGCGGGGGGCTCACGGGCGTCAGCTGGCTGTCAATCAGTGTCTCCCAGATGAGCTTCCCTGGGTCCAGCGGCACCGAACAATCCGCACCCCCGAATCCCTTGCCACAGATACACAGACCCAGACTCTGGGGGGCAGGAGGGTGAGGGTGAGACGGGCACGGCACCTCCTCACCCCACCTCCTCTCCCCACATGCCTTAGCACAGATCCTGGGCCAAGCCCTGGACTCCAGCCCCACTGTGATTCCCCACCACTCGCCCTGAGCCAGTCCCCCAACAGAGCCCCTCCAGCCTTTCCCCTTCACCTCCCACTTCATCTCCCCGTCCCTCTCCCTGCCTCTCCCCCAGCTCAGTCCCCTGCCCACCCCGCATCCCCCAGTCAGTCCCCCCTGTCCCAGGCCCCTCCCTTGGCAGCCTCCTGCCTGCCCCATCACTCACCATGTTGCAGACGCCCTGGCCAACGTGGGCCGAGCAGTTCCCAGGGCAGACCTGCAGCAGGCAGTGGGGCCCGGCATAGCCCCCCCGGCACACGCAGCGCCCATCCCGGCACTCCTGGGTGGGCCGGCAGCCAGGCCAGCAGCGATGCACAGCGAAAGTAGCGTTGAACCCTGACGCCTCGCTGGAGTTTGCCTCATAGTACAGAACCAGCAGCCCTGGGAGGGAGGGGTGTTAGAGCAATCTGTGCCCCCCACCCGTGCACGGCCAGGGGAGGTGGGGGGATGTCTCAGTGCCGCCCACAGTCTACCCTGCACGCAGCCAGGAACCAGGAGGGTCTGTTTGGCCCCCATGACGCAGTTCTCAATGTTTTCTCTGACTACTGTGTGTGCCTCAGTTTCCCACGTTACTTCAGTACCTAGGTGGGGGGTGTGACGAAGCAGGACTGTTCTTAATGTTCCCTCCGAATATTCTGGGGGTGCCTCAGTTTCCCCTATGCAGTTCTTAAGTATCTAGGTGGTGGGATAAGGGTGTATGATCCTTGCAGAGCCCTAGAGGGCAGGTCCATGCAGGGGTCTGGACACAGAGAATGGCCGACACCCTGTTTCCTGGCCACTGAGGGCCTGGCCCTTCCCCCCTGCAAGGTGAGAGCTAAAGGGTTGGAGAACAAAGGGATCGGGTGACCGCCTGGCCCAGGAAAGGGACAAAGCCGAGAGGAGGGGGGGCTGGAGGGGGAGGCAGTTTGGGGCTGGCTGGGGACGTACAGTGAACTGCAGACGTGGTTGTCTGGCTCACTGCCCCCCCAAAATGGACCCAGCTGAGGGGTCCCGTTCTCTGCACCTACAAGCTCTGTTTTAATCCATGTTCCTGTCATCTAATAAACCTTCTGTTTCACTGGCTGGCTGAGAGTCACGTCTGACTGTGGAGTTGGGGTGCAGGACCCTCTGGCCCCCCCAGGACCCCGCCTGGGCAGACTGGCTGGGGGAAGCGCACGGAGGGGCAGAGGATGCTGGATGCTCCAAGGTCAGACCCAGGAAGGGGGAAGGCGGGTGAGCTGTGTGTCCTGCAGACAGGAGGCTCCCAGAGAGGAGGCTCCCCCAGAGTCCTGCTGGCTTCGTGGGGAGCAGCTCCAGAGCATCGCCCGGGGACCCCGTGTCAGGGGGACCAGGGGGGTTGATCTGTGCAGCGAGCCCTGGAGGGCAGGTGTGGCTATGACTGGCTGCCTGGGCACAGAGACCGGCCGACACTAGGTAGCCTGGCTCCTGATGGTCGAAGCCTGTCCCAGTGGCATAGCCGGAAGGGGACATTAGGGTGGGCCCTGACTTCGGCGCCATGGCTCTCGGCACCCGTCCGTGCCCCACGCTGGGCCTGGCTCCCTGAGGCGGCAGCCCGACCTTTCCTGCGCATCTCCTCTGATGCCACGACTCGATCAACTGCCCTCCTCCCAGTGGTGGATTAGTCACTGGGCCGACAGGGCCCATGGCCAAGGGCCCTGGCCAATTGGGGGGCCCCAGGAAAATGGGTGCAGGAGTGCTGGGCGGGAGCAGTGGGGCGGGGGTTGAGGGCTTGTGGGTTGGCAAGCACCGGAGCAGGGCCGGAGCAGAGCTGGGGCTGTGGGGCAGGGCTGGATGATAAATGGGTGGGTCGTGGCCCACACAGGCCCACCCGGGACTATGCCCAATCCCATCCCCTGCAGAGCCAGCTGGGACCCCGGGACACCCCCAACCCCATGCCCTGCCTGGAACCCCGGGGGGCCCATGCCCCCCCACTGAAGGCACCCACCTGACGCGGCCTCCACAGTGAGGGGCTGGGCACGGCCCTGTCCACAGAAGGCTCCGATGAGGGTCCGATCGGCCTGGATCTCCCCGGTGTCCAGGAAGGCCGGCAGCCCATCGAAGGCATAGGCGTAGCTGTGCTGGGGGGCAGGTGGTGATGGGACCCCTGCTATGGCTGCTCCCCTCCAGTACCCCCCAAGGCACCTGGCCCAGGCCCTGCTCCCCCGCCCCATGCCCTGCTCCCCCAGTGACAGCAGCCTCCGCAGGCCCTGAACCCTGGTACTCCCCAGCACCTGCCATAGCACCCGGCTTAGACCCCACTCTGCCCCCCCATGGTAAGACCCTGCTCTGCCCCCCAGCGCTGCCTTCCCCACGGCATCCAGCATGGACCCTGCTCCCCACAACGCCTCCCCAGCACCTGGCCCAAGACCCCCAGCCCGCCCCACTCACCATGCAGGGGGTGCTGAGGTCAGGCTCCAGGGTCAGGCTGATGGCGGGGCAGGGTTGGGCGGGCAGGCAGGGCTCCAGGCCGGGTGAAACCGACAGCACCCACAGGCAGTGGGCCAGGTCCCCGGGCACCCCCCCTACCCGCCGGGAGCCCAGGGACCCCAAACCCGAGAGGTTGGCCAGCAGTGAGCGCCCCTCACAAGCCCGGTAGCAGGTGCCCATGTTCCTGAGAGAGAGAGAGAGAGCATCAGCACTGGGGGGGCCCCCACAGGGGTCCTGTCCCCAAAACAGCAGGCCTGTGGGTCTGTGGAGGCAGGGACCCCCCATGAGCAAGTGCAGAGGGTTCCTTCTAGGGGGAGGAGCAGTGCTACTTCGGGGGGGGGGTAGGGTCTCTGTGGGGTGGGGGGGGTCTCACCTGGGGTCCCCATAGAACCTGGCAGCGTGGCCCCTTGTGATGAAGTGGGAATGTTCTCAATGTTCTCTCTGAATACTGTGAGTGCCTCAGTTTCCCCTATGCATTTCTTAAGTATCTAGGTGGGGGGATAAGGGTGTGTGATTGTTGCAGAGCCTTAGAGGGCCAGTGTGATGCTGTCTGCACAGAGAATGGCCAACACCCTGTCTCCTGGCCACTGATGGCCTGGGCCCCTCCCCTGCAAGGTGCCAACTGAAGGGGCTGAAGAACAGAGAGATCAGGTGGCCTCCTGGCCTGCGCTGGAGAGTTTTCACTCTGGAGCTGTCTGGGGAAATGGAGTGGGGCCCAGATGGGACTCTGGCTTCCCTGCCCCCCAAGACAGACCTGACTGAGGGGTCCTGGTCTCTGTACCTACAAGCTGTTTTAGACCATGCTCCTGTCATCTAATAAACCTTCCCTTTTACAGCTGCCTGAGAGTCCCGTCTGACAGCGGAGTTGGGGGGCAGGACCCTCTGGTCACCCCAGGATCCCCCGCAGCGAGTCCCCCTGGACAGGACCCCGGGGAGCCTCACGAGCCCCCAGAGGGCCCCCTCCAGCCAGCAGCGACTCCCAGACAGCGCGTGACACAGGTGGGTTATTAGTCGAGGGGAACCCAGCATAGAACAGAGCTTGTGAGTGCAGGGACTAGGGACCTGCAGCAAAGTCTGTTGGGGGGGACCCAGAGTCCCAAACAGGAGACAGCCCCGCTTCCAGCTGCCTGGCCCCAGACACCTCCGTTGCCCCTCACCCCCCTCCGGTCTTTGTCTCACTTCCTGGGCAAAATGTCAGCTGGTCACATTCCCCTCCTGGGTCTAAGGTTCCGAGGGGCACTGGCCATCGCTTATTACCCCCAAGGGTCTCAGCAAGTCACACGCCCTTATCCCTACCACCTAGCCAGGGGCGCAGCCACAGCGAAACTGAGGCACACATCATATTCATGCAAAACAGTCAGACTCACATAGGCTCACATAGAACATAACAAGGGAAAACCCCACTTCGTCACACCCCATCTATTGCTTCAATACCTAAATGGGGGGGATCAAGGAGTGTGATCGTTGCAGAGACCCCGAGAGGGCACGTGTGATGCCCATGGGCTGCAGAGACTGGCTGACACTGATGGGCCCCCACCTTCCTCACAGGGCGTTGAAGAACACACACCACCAGGTCACCAGTTTCCTCAGGAGAGAGGCAAAGTCTGGAGGGGGGAGTTGGGGGTGATGGGCTGGGCTGTGGGAAACAGGTTAGTCTCCTGTTTGGGACTTGGGGGGAGCCAAGGGCACTGGGTCCCCCCCAGACGGACTTTGCTGCAGGTCCCTGCGCTCACAAGCTCTGTTCTACGCTGGGTTCCCCACAGCTAATAACCCGTCTGTCACTCGCTGGCTGCAGGGGATAGGGCCCTTTGGGGGCGTCTGAGGCTCCCCAGGGGCCCCGTCCAGGGGGACTCGCTGAGAGGGGTCCCGGGGTGAGCAGGGGGCTGAACACTCTGAGGTCGGATCCAGGAGGCCCAAAGCCAAGCAGGCTGCTGGCCCTGGCGGGAGACGCTGCCCCAGAGTCCTGCCTGGCTTCATCCGGAGCCGGGCCAGAGCCCCCAGCCTGGGATCCCGGGACTGGGCATCTCTGGGGGGCAAGGATCTGACCTAGGGTCCCAATAGTTCCCAGTGGCGCAGCACTCGCAGTGTGGTCCCTCAATGGGGAGATGGGGTTTTGGGGGGCAGGAAGAAGGGGGTCCCTGGCAGAGTTGGGGGGCAGAGGGGGCTCTGGGGGCCTCACCTGGGGTCGCCATAGAACCCTGCAGCACAGCGCCCGCAGTGTGGCCCCTCGGCAGGGGGGGTGCAGTAGCAGGCCCCCGTGGCCCCATGGCAATGGCCCAGCTCAGGCAGGCCATGCCCGTTGCACTCACAGGCCCGGCACCCAACCGGGCTTGTGGCGTCGCCGAAGCTGCCGGGCTGGCAGAGGTGACAGCGCTCGCCGTGGGTCCAGTCTGCGGAGGGGGAACAGAGTGAGGGGTGGGGGAGAGTTGGGGATGTGGAAAAGGGCATAGGGGGTGTGCAGGGCCCAAGCAGGAGGACAGGGCCATGGGGGGTGCAGGGGCCACAGGGGAGGATGTGGAGGGCCACAGGGGGGATGCGGGGGCCATGGGAGGGATGCGAGGGGGCCTCAGGGGACTCACCCTTGCACTCATCACACACCCCGGGCCCCCTGGCCTGGCAGCTGCTGTGGAAGTGGCAGCCGCAGTCAACGCTGCATCGGGCCCCCCCCGTGCTGCCATTGGCCCCGGTGCCCAGCTCTGACGTCCAGCCCAGCTCACACTCGCACACGTAGTCGGGGGGGCCACTGCACCGGCCGTGTCCACACTCCTCATAGCACCTGGAGAGACGCCAGGGTGGGGGTTGGAACCAGGACAGCCAGCGCCCCCTCATGAATCCAAACCCACCCCAGAATCCCCCAGCCCTGCACCACCCCTCTTCCTGGATCCCTCCCCCAAGCGCTGCGCCACCCCATTCTCCAGACCCCCCCCCCAATCCCAAACCCCCTGAGCCCTCCACTGCCCCGCGTGACACAGCAGGGAGTGAGGTGGACTGACTGGGAAATGCCATCTAGTTGGTGGCACCAGATTGGGTGATGCCCAACACCTACCTGACCCTGAGGGGGGTGGGTGGGACCCCATTCAAGGTTCCTGTAGTGAGGGTACACCTGAAATGGGGGGGCCAAGAAGGGCCCCAAGGATGTGGGGGTGCACCACCATTTTCCCACTGAGGTGTTAATGGGAGGGGACCTGGAGGACTGGCCAAGCAAACCCCAAGGTGCCCTGGTTGTGACCCATAGCCAGAGCCGGTGAGGGGCACTGCGCCCTGACCTTGGGGAGGGTACCACACTAGAGGCACAGGACCCTACCCTGGTGGGGCGGGAGCGCCGAGGGGCACAGCTCAAAGAGGCTGTGGCCTCAGACCCGGCCAGCGAGAGGGAACCGGGCCTCATCCCTTCCCCAGCTGCTGAGTTCCAGGCCGAGTTGCAGAAAGATCCCTCCTTGCGGAAGCTCAGGGACCTGGCCGACCTCAGTGTGGTACAGACCATGAGAAGAGGTTCCTCTGGGAGGAGGGGTTCCTGTGGGAGGAGGGGTTCCTGTACCGAGAATGGGCTCCCCCAGGGGAAGTGGAGTCCTGTGGGGTCAGGAGGCAGCTGGTGGGTTCCCCAGAAGTATCGCCGCAAGCTCCTGTACCTGGCCCATGACATCCCCCTCTCAGGGCACCAGGGAATCTGGCGCACCCGGCAGAGGCTGCTACAGAACTTTTACTGGCCTGGGGTCTTTACCACTGTCCGGCAGTATTGCCGATCCTGTGACCCCTGTCAGAGGGTGGGGAAGGCCCGGGACAAGGGGAAAGCAGCTTTGAGACCTTTGCCCATCATAGAGGAGCCTTTCCAGAAGGGGGCCATGGACATAGTGGGGCCTCTCAGCAAGACGACCCAGTCAGGGAAGAAATACATTCTGGTGGTGGTAGATTTCGCCACCCGCTACCCCGAGGCAGAGCCCTGAGCTTCCACCGAAGCAGACACCGTGAAGATGCGCTGCTGACCATTTTCAGCCAAGTGGGGTTCCCCAAGAAAGTCTCGACAGACCAAGGATCCAACTTCATGTCGGCCCTGCTCCGGTGCTTGTGGGAGAAATGTGGGGTCCGCCACAGCTGGGCCTCAGCGTATCACCCCCAGTGCAATGGGCTGGTGGAGAGGTTCAATGAGACACTAAAGATGATGCTGAAAACCTTTATGAACCAGCACCCGCAGGATTGGGACAAGTACTTACCTCACCTGCTGTTCGCGTACAGGGAGGTACCCCAGGAGTCTACCGGATTTTCACCTTTCGAACTGTTATAGGGCAGGAGGGTGAGGGGCCCCCTGGACCTAATGAGAGACGAATGGGAGGGGAAGGCCACTCCCGATGGAGAGTCAGTGGTGGAGTATGTCCTGATCCTCCGAGAGAGACTTGCTGAACTCATGGGCCTGGCCAGGGAGAATCTGGCCAGAGCCCAGAAGAAGCAGAAGGTCTGGTATGACCGCACGGCATGGGCCCGCGCCTACGCCACCGGGGATCCGGTGATGGTTCTCATCCCCGTGAGAAAGAACAAACTACAGGCCACCTGGGAGGGCTCGTTCAAGGTTGTCAAGCTGCTAAATGAGGTAAACTATGTGGTGGAGCTGTCGAACTGGGCGCACCACCGCCGGGTGAACCATGTGAATATGATGAAGCCGTATTATGCCAGGGGGAATGTGGTGTTGGCCATGTGTGGACATTGGGAGGAGCAGGGAGATGACCCTTTAGTCGATCTATTCCCTGGGACCAGAGCTGGTTCACCCCTGGAAACTATTCCCCTCTCGAATCAGCTCACCCCTGCTCAGCAAGCTGAGATCAGGGGGGTGCTGCATCCGTACCGACTGCTGTTTTCCAATCAGCCTGGACGCACTAATCTGACTGTCCACCGGCTGCAGACAGGGTCACACCCGCCGATAAGATGCTCCCCCTTCCGCGTGACAGGGAAAACCGCTCAGGACCTGGAAAGAGAGGTCAGGGACATGCTGGCTTTGGGGGTGATTCAGCCATCGCCAGCCCTTGGGCCTCGCCAGTGGTGCTGGTCCCCAAAAAGGACGGGTCGATCCGGTTCTGTGTGGACTATCGGAAGCTCAATGCCATCACTACAGTTGATACCTACCCCATGCTCAGGTCTGACGAGCTCCTAGACAAATTGGGAGGAGCTCGATACCTCACCACCATGGATCTTACAAAGGGCTACTGGCAAGTGCCGCTGGATGCAGATGCCCGGCTGAAATCGACTTCTATCACCCCTCTCGGGCTCTGAGTTCCTGACCCTGCCTTTCAGCCTCAAGGGAGCGCCGGCCACCTTTCAGCGCCTGGTGGATCAGCTACTGAGGGGGATGGAGAGTTTTGCCGTGGTGTATATTGATGACATCTGTGTCTTTAGCCAGACCTGGGAGGACCATGTGTCCCAGGTTAGACAAGTGCTGGACCGACTCCAGGGGGCTGGACTGACCGTAAAAGCGGAGAAGTGCAAGGTGGGGATGGCTGAAGTATCTTACCTGGGCCATCGGGTGGGGAGAAGCTGCCTAAAGCCAGAACCACCTAAGGTGGAGGTGATCAGAGACTGGCCCGCTCCCCACGCCAAAAAGCAGGTGCAAACCTTTATTGGGTTGGCAGGATACTATCGAAGATTTGAGCCCCGCTTTAGCGCCACAGCCACCCCCATCACCGAGCTTTGCAAGAAGGGGAAGCCAGACAAGGTGGTCTGGACCGAGCAGTGCCAGGAGGCTTTCCGGGCACTGAAGGAGGTTCTGGCCAGTGGCCCAGTTCTGGCAAACCCAGACTTTGACAAGCCCTTTATGGTGTTCAGACGCCTCAGATACGGGACTGGGGTCAGTGTTAATGCATAAGGATGAAAAAGGGGAGAGACGCCCCATCGTGTACCTGAGCAAGAAGTTGCTACCCCGGGAGCAACACTACGTGGCCATCGAGAAGGAGTGCCTGGCCATGGTGTGAGCCCTCAAGAAACTAGAGCCACATCTCTTCTGGCGACACTTCACCATGTACACCGACCACTCTCCCCTGACCTGGCTGCACCAGATGAAAGGAGCCAACGCCAAGCTCCTGAGGTGGAGCCTGCTCCTGCAGGACTAGGACATGGACGTGGTCCACATGAAGGGAAGTGCCAACATGAGAGCGAATGCGCTGTCCCGGAGAGGGGGCCCTGGACTTCCCCAGGTGACTGGTCAGAGCGACCCCGCTCAGTTCAGTCTCGAAGGGGGAGGAGATGGGACGCAGCAGGGAGCGGGGTGGACTGACCAGGGAATGGCGTCTAGTTCTGCTGGGACTGTCTGCATGGGGGATGGAAGAGCCGGGGGTGACTCCACTGGAGTGAGGAGACCTGAGCCTGTAACCGGAGCTGGGTGGGGGTTGGACCCAGGTGACACCTTTGCCCGGGAAAGTGGACAAAGGCTGGAGGAGGAGCTGGGGGAAGGAGGAGTGAGACTGCGGGGGGGGGGGGGCAGGGTTTGGTTTCAGTTTGGGAGCTGGGTGCTGGAATGCAGGGAACCCCAAGGCTGGGGTCTAAGCTCCCTGCCCCCCAGAAGGACTTGACTGAGGGTTCCTGGTTGTACCCACAAGCTCTGTTTGGGACCGTTCCTGTCATCCAATAAACGTTCTGTTTTACTGGCTGGCTGACAGTCACGGCGAATCCCAGGAAGAGGGGTGCAGGGCCCAAACTCCCCCACACTCTGTGACACTCCCACCCCGGCCTCCTCCCAGCCCCCTTTCCCAGCGCCGCCCCCAAATCCCACCCCCCCCAGCCTTGCACCGCCCTCACCCCAGATCCCCTCCAGCCCTGCACCGCCCCCTCCCCAACCCCCCTGAGCCCTTCACCGCCCTCTCGCCTAGCCCCCCGCAGTCCCATCTCCCCACCCTCACGTCTGGTTGCAGTGGGTGGTGCCGTCGCCAGTGTAGCCGCGCCGGCAGTGGCACTCATAGGCCTCGGGCGTGTTGCGGCAGCTGGCGAAGGGGTGGCAGCGAGCCATGCCCAGCCGGCACTCGTCCACGTCGGGGCACTGCCCGTACGACCACGCAGCGGGCTGGGTGGGGGGCAGCCCATGGCTCTCCCACAGTGCCACCGAGCAGTTGGGGAAGCCATCCACGCCGGAGAAATCACCCTGAAGGCACCTGGGGGCGGGGGGAAGAGATGGGGGGGTCACAGCAGAGACAGGGGCAGCAACATCCCCCACCCTGAGCCTGCCAGTCCCTGCCCTGGGGATCGGGCCAGAGCCCCCGAGAGGGGACAGGCCTCGTGCCTCATTCCCTGCCCCCTTCAGCCAGCCAGTCCCTGCCCTGGGGCTGGATGGGAGCCAGTGCTCCCTAGAGGGAATGGCCCCCCCAGCCTGTTACCTGCCCAGCGTGGGGTTGTCAGTGTTCCCACACCAGCCACACTCGAAGTGCTGCAGACAGTCCCGGCAGGTGTTGAACTGGGCACAGTCCAGGCACTGGGGCACCGAATGGACACTGGGGGCAGGAGACAGATGAGTCAGTCCCTGCTCGGCCCCACCCCTTCCCAGAGCCAGGAGAGAACCCAGGAGTCCTGGCCCCCAGCCCCCCGCTAGGCCCCACCCCTTCCCAGAGCCAGGAGAGAACCCAGGAGTCCCTGCACCCCTCACCTGTCATACCAGCCCCGGCAGTCCCCGTACGGGTACTTGGCTAGGTAGGCGGCGAAGAAGAAGCAGCTGCGGGTGGACTGGCACCAGGCGCACTGGCTGGAGTTGGACAGGCACTCGGCGCACGTGCTCCGCCTGGGGGGTGGGGGGATTACTGCGCAGCTCCCCAGAGCCCCCCCACTGCCCCACCCCCAACGCACAGCCCACCCCAGACAGTGCCCACCTCCCCGCCATGCAGCACCCACGTGGCCCCAGCACCCTGCCCACACACTGACCCCCCCCCAGGTCATGCCCCCCCCAGAAACCTGCCCACATGCTGACACCCCCCCCAACACTCTGCCCTCCCCAGCAACCTGCCCAAACGCTGACCCCCCCCGGTCCCAGCCCCCCACGAGGACTCACTGGTGGCACAGCGCAGGGCAGTCATGGGGGGCGCGGATGGCGTGGGGCTGCCGGCCCCGGCGGCTACAAAGTAGATCCCCCTTCTTGCTGCTGTTTACTTGCCACTCGCAGAACGGGTCCTGGGGAGACACCAGGAGGGTCAGAGACCCTCCCTGCAGAGCCAGCACACCCCAGAGCCCTCCTGTACCCCCTGTTCACCACTGTTACACAATGGTATGTTCTGCACTAAGCCTGCCTGGGGAGGGATCACCTGGAAACTCATAATGTGATGATCATCATTGTCCTGTTAACACGGGTATAACCACGCAGTGCATGAAGCTGGGTGGTTTTACAGCGTGTTTGTTACTGGAACGTGTTGTTGTCACAGGGTCCCCGGGCGATGCTCTGGAGCTGCTCCCTACGAAGCCAGGCAGGACTCTGGGGAAGTCTCCTCTCTGGGAGCAGCCTGTCTGCAGGACACACAGCTCCCCCGGCTCCCCCTTCCTGGGTCTGACCTGGGAGCATTCAGCATCCTCTGCCCTCCGTGTGCTTCCCACAGCGAGTCCGCCCAGGCAGGGTCCTGGGGAAGCCAGAGGGTCCTGCCCCCCAACTTCGCAGTCAGACGGGACTCTCAGCCAGCCAGTAAAACGAAAGGTTTATTGGACGACAGGAACATGGTCTAACACAGAGCTTGTAGGTACAGAGAACAGGATCCCTCAGCTGGGTCCATTTTGGGGGGCAGTGAGCCAGACAACCACGTCTGCACTTCACTCCATGTCCCCAGCCGGCCCCAAACTGAAACTCTCTCCAGCCCCCCTCCTCTGGGCTTTGTCCCTTTCCTGGGCCAGGAGGTCACCTGATTCCTTTGTTCTCCAACCCTTTAGCTCTCACCTTGCAGGGGGAAGGGCCCAGGCCATCAGCTGCCAGGAAACAGGGTGTCGGCCATTCTCTGCGTCCAGACCCCTGCACACACCTGCCCTCTAGGGCTCTGCAAGGATCATGCACCCTCATCCCACCATGTAGATACTTAAGAACTGCATAGGGGAAACTGAGGCACCCCCACACTATTCAGAGGAAACATTAAGAACAGTCCCGCTTCATCACAATTGTCATGCCAGGGAATGCCCATGGACCCCCCAGAGACAACAAAGGGCAGGCACGGGGGCTAGAAACTCTCCCCGGCTCACGAGCTGCTTGCCGGAGGAGATTTCTACTGCACCCGAGAGAGCTTCCAATCTTACGCACTCGGGGCCGGGGGAGGAGCTCTGCCTGCACCTCGGTGCTGGGGGGGCACCCTAAGAGACACCATCACCTCTTCACCACCCAGAATTGGAGGACTGGAAGGGACCCCATGAGGTGTCCAGCCCAGCACCCCACACTCATGGCGGGACCAGGTGTTATCTAGACCCCCGATGGGTCTGGGGGAGTCACTGGCTGCCGCTGGCTGGGTTCCCCTCCGCAGGGGCTGCGGGACGTCTTGGGGCCGGAGGAGACATTCACTGGCTGAGTCTGGGGACTAGATCCAGGTTTGTAACCAACCCTGACAGCCCTGCCCGGTGGGTCACCATGGAACCTCCCTCGTTACCAGCCCTGCTCAGCTCAGGGATTCCCGCTCAAGCTAACGATGGTGGGGGAGGGGCACTTTCTTTAGCTGGCCAGGGCAGGAGACAGGTTCCTGGGGTGCCAGGATGGGGTGCCGAGCAGCAAGCCGCTGAAGGTGGGGGGAGCACGGCCTGGAGGGGGCGCTGTTCCCTGGGCACAGAAATCGGGGGGGCCGTGGTTCAGCCATCCATATCGTACCCTAGGGAACATCTCACCCTTCCCACGCCCCCTAAGACCCTCACCCCCGGTGCCCGTCTCACCACGCTGCAGGCATGGCAATCCCGATACTCCTCACACAGGAAACAGTTGCTGGGAGAGAGGATGAGGCGCACGGAGCCCCGCCCGCATGGCCCCCTGCCCCCCGGCCCCTCCAGCCGGCCGTGGCAGCTGGCGCTGAGCGGGCACCAGCCGCAGCCCTGGTCGGCCAGGCAGGCCAGGCAGGAGGGGTAGGAGTGGCAGGGCCCCGCGCGGAACGGCTCCAGGAAGAAGTACGAGATCTCCTGGGGGGAAAGTGGGAGAGTGAGAACCAGGGGGTACCCCCAGCAGCCCGCCCCACGCACCCCAGTAGCCCCCAGGGCACCCCGGCAGCCAGCCCCACGTACCCCAGCAGCCCCCAGGGCACCCCTGGCAGCCAGTTCCCCAAGGCACCCCCCAATCAGCCTGCAGCACCCCTCCCTACCCCAGCCAGCCCCTCACCCTTCCCCAACTCACAGCACCCCAATCATCCCTCTGCAGCACCTGGGGAGAGGGTCAGGGGTACACACGGGTGAGGGGGGTACACACGGGTGTGAGGGGGTACACACTGCCACCAGGCAGAGGGATGGGGGGAGGGTCCAGGGGGTTCACATCGTGGGGATACACAGGGAGTACACACAGTGGGGGGTACTAGGGGGGTACATGGCGGTTATCAGGGGTATGGGGTACTGGGGGTTACACATGGGGCAGGGGGGTACTTGGGGGGCAGATGGGGGGTTACCGGGGGGTTACTCACGCTGCCGCCCGGCACGCCGGTGCGGTCCCAGATGAGGGTGAGCTCGCTGCTCTGCCCGGTGCCTGAGCTGTTGAGATGCCCCTCGACCTGCACCAGGTATTTGTTGCCCCGCTCAGGGCTGCCGAAGAGCCGCTGGGCGCCCGGGCGCTGCAGGGGGCGCGTCTCCCTCTCCTGCTGCACGGCCCAGCGCCCCACCTCCTCCTGCCATGGGCCAGGGGTCAGGGGCGGGCGGGAGCCAGAGCCCCCTGCTAGCGTCCCCCACCCCACGGAGCCCCAGACAGAGCTCAGTGCCCCCCGGCTGACCCCCCCAGCCCACCAAGCCCCAGACAGAGCTCAGCGCCCCCCGGCTGACCCCCCAGCACACCAAGCCCCAGACAGAGCTCAGCGCCCCGCGGCTGACCCCCCAGCCCATCAAGCCCCAGACAGAGCTCAGTGCCCCCTGCGGCACTGACCCCCCCCAGCACGCTGGGGCGGCCCCGACTCCCCCCTTACCAGCTCAGGGGCGTTAGGGGCACGGCCCAGCTTGGCGACTACGTGGAGGCGCTGCACACGGGCCCAGATGGAGATGGGGGGGGCTGGAGGGGGCCCAGCCAGCAGCGGGTAGATGAAGCCCTTGTAGACCAGGGAGACATCCATCTCTGAGCTGGGGCTCAGCGTGATGGTCGTGCTGCGGACGATGGACACCTGGGGGGGCACCGGGATCAGTCTGCTGCAGCCCCCTGTGGGGCACCCCCATGCTGCCAGCTGCCCCTCCCCTGCCAGCACTGCGAGCTTCCCCCGGCAGTGCCCCCTCACCCTCCCCTTCCCCCATGGGGGACCCGGTGCCCAAGCTGCCCCTCCCCTGCTGGCATTGTGAGCTTCCCCCAGCAGTGCCCCCTCACCCCACCCCCCCCACGGGGAACCCACATGCTGTCAGCTGCCCCTCCCCAGCTAGCGCTGCGAGCTTCCCCCAGCAGTGTCCCCTCACACACCTATGAGGAACCCTGGTGCCTGAACTGCTCCCCAGGGAGCACCGCCTTGCCCCCCCCGCATGGGGAACCCCGGTGCCTGAGCTGCCCCTCCCAACCTTGTCGGGCTGCGAGTCGTTGCGGGGGTGCTGGTAGGTGATGAGGTGCAGGCCGGGCAGGAAGTTGTGACGTTGGCAGCTCTCCAGGGAGGTGATGAACACAGGGCGCGGCCCCCACCAGCCGTAGGTACCCGAGATCTGCCCCACACGGCACCGGTTCTGCTCTGTGGGGGGAGGAAGGAGGCTCACAGGCCCCCGGGAACGCAGCAACCCATGTCCCCCCCATTCTCTCCCCCAGGAATACCGCCCCCCTGCCCTACCATGTCTCCCCCAGCAAATACAGCCCCGAATCCCCTCTGCACAAAATGCAACACCCCCTCCTGGCACCCCCCAGCCCATCCCCCCCAGGCAACCCGCCCCTCCTAGAGTGATCCCAGACCAGCCTCAGGTTCGGGGCAGGGAAGAGGGAGCCAGGGGAAGGAGAGACGGGTGGGGAGGGAAGGAGGAGGGCTGGGGGGAAGGAGAGGCAGGTGGAGAGGGGAGGAGGGCTGGGGAGAAGGAGAGGTGGGTGGAGAGGGGAGGGGAAGGAGTGGGCAGGGGGAAGGAGGGGTAGGTGGGGAGACGAGGGGTGGGAGGGAGGAGAGGCGGGTGGAGAGGGGGCTAGGGGTGAAGGAGAGGCGGGTGGAGAGGGGAAGGGAAGGGAGGGGCTGTGGGGAGAGGAGGGGGCTGGAGGGAGGAGAGGCGGGTGGGGAGGGGAGAGGAAGGAGTGCGCAGGGGGAAGGAGGGGTAGGTGGGGAGAGGAGGGGTGGGAGGGAGGAGAGGCGGGTGGAGAGGGGGCTAGGGGTGAAGGAGAGGCGGGTGGAGAGGGGAAGGGAAGGGAGGGGCTGTGGGGAGAGGAGGGGGGAGGGAGGAGAGGCGGGTGGGGAGGGGAGAGGAAGGAGTGCGCAGGGGGAAGGAGGGGTAGGTGGGGAGAGGAGGGGTGGGAGGGAGGAGAGGCGGGTGGAGAGGGGGCTAGGGGTGAAGGAGAGGCGGGTGGAGAGGGGAAGGGAAGGGAGGGGCTGTGGGGAGAGGAGGGGGCTGGAGGGCGGAGAGGCGGGTGGGGAGGGGGAGGCGGCTGGGGGAGGGAGAGGCAGGTAGAGAGGGGAGGGGAAGGGAGGGGCTGTAGGGAGAGGAGGGGGCTGGAGGGAGGAGAGGGGGGTGGGGAGGGGAGGAGTGGGCCAGGGGAAGGAGGGGTAGGTGGGGAGAGGGGGGTGGGGAGGGGGCTGTGGGGAGAGGAGGGCGGTGGGACAGGTGTGGCAGGGGCCGAGGGGCACTCACCTGCGACAGGCATGCAGGTCTCATTCTGCACGCACCATCCGAAGGGCCCTGGCGCGTGGGGCAGGGGGGGGGCAGCCCCCCCAAATGCCAAGCAGGACTCACAGTCCACCAGGAGCCGGGCCAGGCCCAGACAGCCGGTACTGGGGCACTGAGAGAGAGGCAGAGACGTCAACAGGGGAGCACGGCCAGACCCCCACTGCACCACCCCGTGCCAGGGAGAACCCAGGAGTCCTGGCTCCCAGGCCCCCCTGCTCTAACCCAGCAGACACCACCGCCCTCCCAGAGCCAGGGAGAGAACCCAGGTGTCTGTACCCCACCCCGAGGGGTGTGACAAAGTGGGGGATTTTCTTACTGTTTTGCATGAACACTGTGTGTGCCTCAGTTTCCCTATGTGTAACGAGGAGGTGGGAGGGGGTTTGTTGTTGCAGGAGACCAGGTGTGACCTTGCCTAGCAGCCGGGACCCCAGACACTGGCCTGGAGATGGGGGACCCAGCGACTGGTGATGGTGAGACCCAGCCCAGTTTGGGAGCCAGCCAGTTCTGGGGGGGGGAGGGAGGGACAATGGGCTGAGGAGAGAGGGGCCCGGGGACCTGACCAGCCAGAGGGGACCAGAGGACAGAAGAGAGGGGCCCAGGCGGCCTGTTCACCTGGCACTGAAGACAAAGGACAGAGCAGGGGCTGGTGGGGGAGGGGATTTAGGGGGCTGGGCTGGGGACAAGGAACAGCCGCAGCCCATGGGGACCCAGGGCTGAGACTGGCCAGGCCCCAGGGCCCCGAGAACTGCCCAGGCTGGGTCCAGACCTTCAATAACCCTCCTGTGTGACGCTGACTGGGAGTCCCTGCAGCTAGAGATTGGGGGGCGCTGCGCCCTCTGGGGGGGGGGCCCTGGCAGAGCCAGGCTGCTGGGGGCTCGGAGGTGCGATCCCGGTGGGCGGGGGACTGCAGAGCCAGGGGGTCACTCACGTTGCTGTGGGGTGCAGGGCTCTGGCAGGCGTCCAGGCACCAGGAGCACTCGGGGTCCTTCCCGCAGGTGCTGCTCTCCGAGTACATGGAGCAGTAATCCAGGTGGTACTGGGGAGGTGGGGGCAGGACAGTGAGGGAGGGCTGCCCCGCAACAGCCCCCACGGCCAGGGACCCCCACCCCCTCCTCCCCCACCAGCCAGAAACCCTCCCCAACTACCCGCCTGAGAGCCCCCGGCCACCTCCCCACGTAGAGGCAGCAATAACCCAGGTGCGGGGGCGAGGGGGAGTTAATGGCCCCCCAGACAGCTCCCCTGCAAGCCAGAGCCTCCTCATCCCCCAGCCAGAACCCCCAAAACCCCCAAGCCAGATCCCCTCCACACCATGGGCCAGAAAAGGGGGGGGGTTGCTGTTCTGCTCCCATGAGATCCCAGGGCGTGGAGAGGAAGCCAGGTATCCTGGGGGGCAGCAGGGGCTGGGGGGGGCCTGACAGAGGTTAGGGTCCCTGTCGCAAAGGCTCAGGATGGAGGGGGCACTGGGAGGGGTGGCGGGACCCCGGGGGTCACTTACGTTCTGGGCGGGCACCTGGAAGACGAAGGTGGGCACCTTGTAGGCCACGAGGTCCCCGCGGGGGGCCCCGCTGAACCCCCCGGCCACCAGCAGCACATTGTCCTGCAGCACGGCCGCCACGTGGGAATAGCGCCCCCCGGCTGCCCGCCCGGCCCGCTCTGCCAAGAGGGGAGCATCAGCCCAGCGCTGAGACCCACTGGCCCCCCGGCTGCCCCACTCTGCCGAGAGGGGAGCATCAGCCCGGTGCCGAGACCCACTGGCCCCCCGGGGCGCACCCCCAGCCCCCCAATCCGCCAGGGCTTCCCTGCCCACCTGCCAGCCCCTAGGGAGCTGTCCATACCCCCACTTCCCTCCATCTCACCCTTACCCTGCCCGCCAGGGCTCCCCCGCAACAACCACCAGCTGCTGGGGAGTCCCGCGCCCCCTCCGTCCACTAGGGCTCCCACCGCCCGCCAGCCACTGGGGAGTTGCCCATGCCCCCTCTTCCCTCCATCTACTGGGGCATCCCCTCACCCTCGCCCCATCCACCAGGGCTCCCCCACATGACCGCCAGCCACTGGGGCAGCCCCCCCACTCTCACCCCTGCTCCCCCATCCCGTCTCCCCCCCACATCCGGGGAGCCCCCCGCCTCTCTTGCTCCCTCGGGTACCTGAGCCCTGGCACTGTCCCGTGCCCCCCCAACCCCCTCACCATGGGGCAGGCTCTGTGCCAGCGCCCGGCTGGGCACCCATTGGTGGCAGCCCAGGTGGTAGAAGAAAAGTTCGTCCTCGTAGCACTTCTCCTCATGGTAGTGAATGTGCACGTTGCCCCCTGCGGACAAGAGGGGTCAGACCGGGGGGGGGTCAGACCGGGGGGGGAGACATCAGTGTCACGGGAGGTGGGGGTCAGACCCAGGGGGGTTAATTCTCACTCACCACAGACCCCACATGGGGGGGCTGATGGAGGAGGGGACAGAATGGGGACATGGGGAGGTTCTGGGGGGGGTTAGCGGGGGCCTCGGGGGGGCAAACACATAGGTGCCAATGATGGGTAAGCATAAGGGAGTGTCACTCAGCGTACGCTGCCATCTGGGCCCAGTGACATGGGGAGAGCTGAAGGGGGGTCCAGTCGGGGGTCCCCAACCCCCGTGGGGGGGTCACCATGGGAGAGTCCTGTGGGGGTGGTGGGGTTAGTGGGGGGTGGAAGGTCAGAGGGGGTCCCTGTGAGGAGTCAGGGGTTCCCAGCGGGGAGAGTCCGGGGGGTCCCAGCAGGAAGGGGAGGGGTCAGAGGTGGGTCCTTTGGGGGGTCCCTGCGAGGAGTGAGGGGGGTTCCGGCAGGGGGGGATCAGAGTGGAGTCCCAGCAGGGGGGTCAGAGGGCATCCGAGGGGATCCGGGGGGGCACGGGCACTCACCGTACACCACCATGTAGCTTCCCAGCACGCTGGCGCTGTGGAAGACGCGCTCGCGGGGGCCGTGCTGGGGGTCGCGCCCGCGCAAGGTGCTCCAATGACGCCGGTCCACGTGGAACAGGTCCGTGCTGTTCACCCGCATGCTGAACCTGGGGGGGTGTCAGCCAGGGAGAGTGACCCCCCCGTCCCCACTCTGGCCCTCAGCCACACCCCCGCCAGGCCCCCAGCCCCCCACGGCCCTCAGCCACACCCCCAGCCCCACCCCCCCCACCATGCCCCCAATCCCTCCCTGGGCCCCCCAGCTCTCAGCCACACCCCCCCAGCCCCTCCCTGGGCCTCCCAGCCCAGCCCACTGTCCCACTCACCGGGCTGTGGAGGGCCGGTGCCCCCCGTACACCAGCAGGGCGCGGGAAGGCACGTGGAAGACCATGGAGTGCCCAGCAGCAGCGGGCGCCTTCCCCCCGGCGGGCACCACGCGCTCCCACTGCCAGCTCTCCAGATGGAAGCGGAACATCTGTGAGGAGAAGACGTCCATGGCGGTGCGGCCTGCGGGGGGAAGCGGGGATGGCAAGGGATGGAATCCAGGTGTCCTGGCTCCAACCCTCATCGTGCCCCCTGGCTCTACTACTAGCCCCCTGTCAGGGAGTCCCCAGGCGATGCTCTGGAACTGCTCCCTACGAAGCCAGACAGGACCCTCGGGAAGTCTCCTTTCTGGGAGCAGCCTGTCGGCAGGGCAAGAAGCTCACACGGCTTCCACCTTCTTGGGTCTGACCTCGCAGCATTCAGCATCCTCTTCCCCTCAGTATGCTTCTCCAGTGAGTCTGCCCAGGTGGGGTCCTGCCCCCCAACTCCGCAGTCAGACGTGACTCTCAGCCAGCCAGGAAAACGGAGGTTTATTAGACGACAGGAACATGGTCTAAACCAGAGCTTGTAGGTGCAGAGAACAGGACCCCTCAGTCAGGTCCGTCTAGGGGGGCAGGGAGGCCTGAGCCCCATCTGGGCCCCCGTCCATTTCCCAGCCAGCTCCAAACTGAAACTCTCCCTCCCCTCCTCTGCCCTTTGTCTCTTTCCCAGGCCAGGAGGCCACCTGATCTCTTTGTTCTCCAACCCTTTCACTTGGTACCTTTGCAGGGGAGGGGCCCAGGCCATCAGTGGCCAGGAGACAGGGTGTTGGCCATTCTCTGTGCAGACAGCATCACACTGGCCCTTTAAGGCTCTACAACAATCACACACCCTTATTCCACCACCTAGATACTTAAGAAATGCCTAGGGGAAACTGAGGCACCCACACAGTATTCAGAGAAAACATTAAGAACATTCCCACTTCGTCACACCCCCACTCCCTTCCCAGAGCTGGGACACAGCCCAGGCGTCTGGTGTGATGAAATGGGAATGTTCTTAATGTTTTGTCTGAATACTGTGTGCCTCAGTTTCCCATGTGTTACTCCAGTACCTAGGTGGGGGAATCAGGGCGCCTGATGTCGACTGGCTGTCCAAGCACAGACACCGGCCGATACCCTGTATCCTGGTGACTGACGGCTGTCACAGAAAGGGGGGAGTCTGGGCCCTGCACCCCTCTTCCCGGCATTCTCTGTGACTCTCAGTGAGCCAGTAAAATGGAAGGTTTATTGGAAAATAGGAACACAGTCTAAAAGAGAGCTTGTGGGAACAACCAGGACCCCTCAGTCAAGTCCTTCTGGGGGACAGGGAGCTTAGACCCCAGCCTTGGGGTTGCCTGAGATCAACCACCCAGCCCAAAACTGAAACCAAAACCCTCCTTCCCCCAGTCTCACTCCTCCCCCCAGCTCCTCCTCCAGCCTTTGTCCACTTTCCCAGGCAAAGGTGTCACCTGGGTCCAACCCCCACCCAGCTCCGGTTACAGGCTCAGGTCTCCTCACTCCAGTGGAGTCACCCCCGGCTCTTCCATCCCCCATGCAGACAGTCCCAGCAGAACTAGACGCCATTCCCTGGTCAGTCCACCCCGCTCCCTGCTGCGTCCCATCTCCTCCCCCTTCAAGACTGAACTGAGCGGGGTCGCTCTGACCAGTCACCTGGGGAAGTCCAGGGCCCCCTCTCTGGGACAGCGCATCCGCTCTCATGTTGGCACTTCCCTTCACGTGGACCATGTCCACGTCCTAGTCCTGCAGGAGCAGGCTCCACCTCAGGAGCTTGGCGTTGGCTCCTTTCATCTGGTGCAGCCAGGTCGGGGAGAGTGATCGGTTACACGGTGAACTGTCGCCCGAAGAGATGTGGCTCTAGTTTCTTGAGGGCCCACACCATGGCCAGACACTCCTTCTTGATGGCCGCGTAGTGTTGCTCCCGGGGTAGCAACTTCTTGCTCAGGTACACGATGGGGTGTCTCTCCCCCTTTTTCCCTTCTCCTGCATTAACAACCCCTCAGTCCCGTGTCTGAGGCGTCGGTGAACACCATAAAGGGCTTGTCAAAGTCTGAGTTTGCCAGGACTGGACCACTGGCCAGAGCCTCCTTCAGTGCCCGGAAAGCCTCCTGGCATCGCTCGGTCCAGACCACCTTGTCTGGCTTCCCCTTCTTGCATAGCTCAGTGATGGGGGCGGCTATGGCACTAATGCTGGGCACAAATTTTCGACAGTATCCTGCCAACCCAATAAAGGCTTGGACCTGCTTTTTGGTGTGGGGGGCGGGCCAGTCTCTGATCACCTCCATCTTAGCTGGTTCCGGGTTTAGGCAGCTGCTCCCCACCCAGTGGCCCAGGTAAGATACTTCTGCCATCCCCACCTTGCACTTCTTAGCCCAGCCTCCTGGAGCCAGTCCAGCACTTGTCTAACCTGGGACACATGGTCCTCCCAGGTCTGGCTAAAGACACAGATGTCGTCAATATACGCCACAGCAAAACTCTCCATCCCCCTCAGTAGCTGATCCACCAGGCACTGGAAGGTGGCCAGTGCTCCCTTGAGGCTGAAAGGCAGGGTCAGGAACTCATAGAGCCCCAGAGGGGTGATAAAGACCGATTTCAGCCGGGCATCTGCATCCAGCGGCACTTGCCAGTAGCCCTTTGTAAGGTATCGAGCTTCTCCTGTATTTTCCACCGAATGCACCCGATGAAGTGAGCTGTAGCTCACGAAAGCTTATGCTCAAATAAATTTGTTAGTCTCTAAGGTGCCACAAGTCCTCCTTTTCTTTTAAGCTCCTCCCAGCTTGTCTAGCAGTTCGTCAGACCTGGGCATGGGGTAGGCATCAGCTACAGTGATGGCCTTGAGCTTCCGATAATCCACACAGAACCGGATCGACCCGTCCTTTTTGGGGATCAGCACCACCGGCGAGGCCCAAGGGCTGGCAGATGGCTGGATCACGCCCAAAGCCAGCATGTCCCTGACCTCTCTTTCCAGATCCTGAGCAGTTTTCCCTGTCACGCGGAAGGGGGAGCATCTCATCGGTGGGTTCAATCCTGTCTGCACCCGACGGACAGTCAGATTAGTGCGTCCAGGCTGGTTGGAAAACAGCGGTCGGTACGGATACAGCACCACCCTGATCTCAGTGTGCTGGGCAGGGTTAGCTGATCTGAGAGGGGAATTGTTTCCAGGGGTGAACCAGCTCTGGTCCCAGGGAACAGATCTACTAAAGAGTCATCTCCCTGCTCCTCCCAATGTCCACACACGGCCAGCACCATATTCCCCCTGGCATAATATGGCTTCATCATATTCACATAGTACACCCGGCGGTGGTGGGCCCGGTTCAACAGCTCCACCACATAGTTTACCTCATTTAGCGGCTTGACAACCTTGAAAGGGCCCTCCCAGGCGGCCTGTAGTTTGTTCTTTCTCACGGGGATGAGAACCATGACCGGATCCCCGCAGTCATACCAGACCTTCTGCTTCTTCTGGGCTCTGGCCAAATTCTCCCTGGCCAGGCCCATGAGTTCAGCAAGTCTCTCTCAGAAGATCAGGACATACTCCACCACTGACTCTCCATCGGGAGTGGCCTTCCCCTCCCATTCGTCTCTCATCAGGTCCAGGGGGCCCCTCACCCTCCTGCCATATAACAGTTCGAAAGGCGAAAATCCGGTAGACTCCCTGGGGCACCTCCCTGTACGCAAACAGCAGGTGAGGTAAGTACTTGTCCCAATCCTGCGGGTGCTGGTTCATAAAGGTTTTCAGCATCATCTTTAGTGTCCTGTTGAACCTCTCCACCAGGCCATTGGACTGGGGGTGATATGCTGAGGCCCAGATGTGCTGGATCCCACCTTTCTCCCACAAGCACCAGAGCGGGGCTGACATGAAGTTGGATCCTTGGTCTGTCAAGACTTTCTTGGGGAACCCCACTCGGCTGAAAATGGTCAGCAGCGCATCTGCCACAGTGTCTGCTTCAATGGAAGCTCAGGGCTCTGCCTCGGGGTAGCGGGTGGCGAAATCTACCACCACCAGAATGTATTTCTTCCCCGACCGGGTCGTCTTGCTGAGAGGCCCCACTATGTCCATGGTCACCTTCTGGAAAGGTTCCTCTATGATGGGCAAAGGTTTCAAAGCCGCTTTCCCCTTGTCCCGGGCCTTCCCCACCCTCTGACAGGGGTCACAGGATCGGCAATACTGCCGGACAGTGGTAAAGACCCCAGGCCACGAAAAGTTCTGTAGCAGCCTCGGCCGGGTGCGCCGGATTCCCTGGTGCCCTGAGAGGGGGATGTCATGGGCCAGGTACAGGAGCTTGCGGCGATACTTCTGGGGGACCACCAGCTGCCTCCTGACCCCACAGGACTCCACTTCCCCTGGGGGAGCCCATTCTCGGTACAGGAACCCCTCCTCCCACAGGAACCTCTCCTGGCAACCTCTCCTCATGGTCTGTACTGCACTGAGGTCGGCCAGGTCCCTGAGCTTCCGCAAGGAGGGATTTTTCTGCAACTGGGCCTGGAACTCAGCGGCTGGGGAGGGGATGGGGCCCGGTTCCCTCTCGCTGGCCGGGTCTGAGGCCACAGCCTCTCTGAGCCGTGCCCCTCGGCGCTCCCTCCCCACCAGGGTAGGGTTCTGCACCTCCGGTGTGGTACCCTCCCCAAGGTCGGGGTGCAGTGCCCCTCGCCGGCTCTGGCTACGGGTCACAACCAGGGCGGTCTGGGGTTTGCTTGGCCAGTCCTCTAGGTCTCCCCCCATCAACACTGCAGTGGGCAAATGGTGGTGCACCCCCACATCCTTGGGGCCCTCCTTGACCTCCATTTCAGGTGTACCCTTGCCACAGGCACCTTGAATGGCGTCCTACCCACCCCTGTCAAGGTCAGGTAGGTGTTGGGCACCACCCGATCTGGGGCCACCACCTCGGGCCGGGCCAGCATCACCTCTGCACCCATATCCCAGTATCCATTGACATTCCTCCCATCCACCTCCAGAGGAACAAGGTCCTCTCTCCGGAGGGACAGCCCCGTGCCCACCCTGTAAACCGAGAACCCTGAGTCCAGAGCCTCCAGCCCTCCGGAAGAGCTGGTCTGGGGCCCTCTTCCTCCCTGAGCAGTTGATAAACTGCCAGCCCCCCTTGCCTGGGAAGCCTGCCCCTCATCCAGCTGGGTCCCTACCCAGTTAACCCTGGGGGGTTCGGTCTGCTCAGTCTCTCCCTGAGCTTGGGGCATTGGGTCCGTATGTGGCCTCTCTGACCACAATAATAGCAGCCCATGTCCCATTGGTTCCCTTGAGCGGGTCAGATGGTCCTGACGCCAGGTGTTCCCCTTGGGAAGGGGTTCGCCATATTTCCCTGCTGGGAAGTCCCATGGTGACTCTCTCTGCATCGTGGCGGGCCTGTTCCTTTGGGACTCCTCCCTGCCACCCCCTGTCCGGCTCTTCATAAACTCATCAGCCAGCCGCCCTGCATGTCTCGGGTTCTCTGGCTTTTTGTCCACTAACCATAGCCTTAGGTCGGATGGGCACCACTCATACAGTTGCTCTAGTATGATCAGTTTAACCAGGTCCTCCTTCGTCGGGGCCCCCTCTGCCCACTTGGTGGCATATCCCTCCATGTGGATGGCTATACGCTGACTCAGGAACCTTTCCCGATACATCTCAGGAGTCAGCCCAAACTCACGGAGCAGGGCCTTTTTGAATAGTTTGTAGTCCCCTTTCTTTGCCCCTTCCAGTCGGCAGTACAATGCCACAGCCTTGGGGTCCAGTAAGGGGGTGAGAAACCGGAGCCTGTCAGCAGGATCAACCTGGTGCAGCTCGCAGGCCGTCTCAAAGGCATCCAGGAAGTCATCCATGTCCTCCGCCTCCTTATGCTGGGCCAGGAGGCACTTATCAAAGCTCTGTGCCATCTGGCGTCCCCCCTCCCTCCCCAGTCAGGGGCTTGCTGCTCCTCAGCCTGACCAACTCCAGCTCATGCTGCCTCTGTTTCTTCTTCTCCTCCAGCTCATGCTGACGCTGCTTTTCCCGCTCTTCCTGCTCCTCCTGCAGTTCCCACTGCCTGAGCTCCAACTCTCTCAGACACCCACGGAAGGTCAAACCCAGACATCTGCTGCCTGGGATCTGTCACTAGGTGCTTTTTGTTTTCTGTCTTGTTTCAGGCGTGGCTGCATGTGTGAGGTAGAGCATTAAAGCAGCCCTGGGCGCCCGAGCTCACTCCCGGTCCACACTGGCAAGGCAGGTAGAGCGCTCCTGGTGCTCCATCTTGGCGAGAAGATTAACGCTTGCTGCGTAGTGGCTGGAGCCCTGTGGGGTCAGTGTGGACGAGGTGTTGCATTACCGCACCCTGATCAGCCTCTGGAAACGTCCCCTAATCCTTTAAGCCACGTGGCCACTCTTCTCATTGTTTGGAACTCACCCAGGAATGGGGAAGCGCCCTTTGAAAGCTCCGTTTCATTACTGTGGAGGAGAGAGAGGCCGGGGTGGGGGGGGTCCACTGCTGTCTGAACTTACAAGACAGCACGCTGACATGCTCTCAGCCCCCAAAAATCCATTCTCTCCCCCCACATACACACAACACTCCCTGTCACACTCCACTCCCCTCATTTGAAAAGCACGTTGCAGTCACTTGGGATAGCTGCCCATAATGCACCAATCTCAATGCCACTGCAAAGGCCACAAAAGCGGCCACACCAGTACGCTGCCAGCTGTCAGCGTGGACAGACTGCAATGCTTTCCCTGCTGCACTTGCCGAAGGCAGGTTTAACCCACAGCGCTCTACGCCTGCAAGTGTAGCCATGCCCTGAGCCCAATCTGCTTTCCAAGCCTCCTCCTGATCGCAGCCTGAGTGCATGAGGCGAAATGAAAGTCCCCGAAAGGCTTGTGGGGCGAAAGACTTGGGTGGGGTAAAGGGGGGGCGTTGTCAAAGTCTGGGTGTATCGGAGGCATGCTCCTGTCATCTAATAAACCTTCTGTTTTACTAGCTGGCTGAGAGTCACGGCTGACTGCGGAGTTTGGGGGCAGGACCCTCTGGCCCCCCCAGGACCCTGCCTGGGTGGACTTGCTGTGGGAAGCGCAGGGAGGGGCAGAGGACGCTGAATGCTCCGAGGTCAGACCCAGGAAGGGGGAAGCCGGGTGAGCTGTGTGCCATGGGGACAGGCTGCTCACAGAGAGGAGACTTCCCCAGAGTCCTGCCTGGCTTCGTAGGGAGCAGTTTCAGAGCATCACCAGGGGACTCCGTGACAAGGGGGTGTTGGAGTCTCCACAACTAATAACCCATCAGTGTCACACGCTGGCTGGGAGTCGCTGCTGGCTGCGAGGGGCAGGTCCCTTTGGTGATGCGTGAAGCTCCCCAAGGGTCTCGTCCAGGGGCACTCACTGCAGGGTGCTCCCGGGGTCACCAAGGGGCTGAACGCTCCGAGGTCGAACCCAGGAAGGCCACAGCTGAGCAGGCTCCTGGCCCTGGTGCCAGTGGCCCTGAGGGGAGACGCAGCCCCAGAGTCCTGGCTGGCTTCATTCAGAGCCCTGCCAGAGCCCTGAGCCTGCAACCCTGGGACACCTGGCTCCCAGCTCCGCTGCTCTGAAAACTAGCCCCCACTTCCCTCCCGGAGCCAGGGAGGGAACCCAGGCGTCCTGGCTCCCAGCCCACATCTCACCTCCGAAGACATAGAGCCACGCGTCGACCACAGCTGCGGCGTGGCTGGCCAGGCCGCGGGGCAGGGAGCCCGTGGCGTTGGAGGGGCCCAGCTCCAGCCAGCGCCCCGCGTGGGGTTGGTACATCCAGACATCGCTGGCCAAGAAGCCATTGGCCAGCTCCCCGCCACACAGCACCAGGAAGCCCTGCCAGGCCACTGCCACGTGGGAGTGACGGGCCGCCTGTGGGGAGAGAGGGGGTTAACGCAGGGGACACACCACCGCGGGCAGGGTGTGTGTGTGTGACACAGTCTGCGGCTGACAGCCCGGCCTGACGCATTCGCTACACCCCACGCTGGGCCAGGAGATGGATCGGAAACCTGCCCCTGCTGCCACCAGCATCCTGGGGAGGCAGATGGGACCACGTGGGAATGCGAAGTCGGTGACAGCCGCCCCCTCCCAGACTGAAGGCTCTGCCCTGTCCCCCCGGGTCAGCCTGGGTTAGCCCTCCTGCAGTACTGCAAGGGGGCAGGGCGCCTCCGCACCACCCACCGTGCTACCACCACGACCTCAGCACCAGCGACACCCCGGGGTACCACTGGATGATCACTGGTGCTGGCTGCTGCTCCTTCAGTGAACTGGACACAGGCTGTGGCATTGCCGGCTGTGGGTATTCGTGGGGGCCGTGACTAGCCTGTGTCTAACCAGGCTGGTGGGGAGGGTGTCTGCCCTGCCCAAAGGATGCAGCTGGGGTGGCAGGGGACACAGCCCAGCATGACCGGC
This sequence comes from Dermochelys coriacea, assembly GCF_009764565.3. Lineage (NCBI taxonomy): Eukaryota > Metazoa > Chordata > Testudines > Dermochelyidae > Dermochelys > Dermochelys coriacea. The sequence goes on from NC_050091.1 coordinate 12,023,236, forward strand.
CCAAAGCACGGCGCACAGGCCCTGGGAAAGTGAGCAGCGCCCCGGTGCCGGAGGAAATAGAGACGCGCGGACATTACGCTCCCTCCCGGGCTGCCGGGAACTGGGGCCAGGAAATGGGGCCAGCAGCTGGAGCTCACCCAGCCTCAGGGACCAGGGTCACGGAGCCATGGGGGAGACGAAAAAGGCGAGACACCCCCTCTGGCACCATCACTGGACGAACGCCAGGGGCTAGAGCTCTGGCCAGCTGAGAATGAGGGTCAGAGGCCTGGGGGGGTGCCGTGGTGCATGCTGGGAGCTGGGCTCCCCAGGCGTGGTGTGTGTGTGGGGGGGGAGTCCTTCCACCAAGGGGGGCCAAAGTCTCTGGAAAACAACCAACTTAGGCAAGACTCCTGCGTGGGGAAAACGGAGGCCAGGGCCGTATGGGGCGCGGGGCAGAGCTGGCCCTGCCTGGGGAGCAGGCAGCCAGTAAGAGACCCTGGCTGGCCCGGAGCCTGTTTGTCTACATGGCTGCTTCTGACGCAAAACTCGGCTGCGCTGCCGTGAAAATCAGAGCAACCCAAGGAAAGGCAAAGCAGAGCGACAGCAGTGTAGACGTGACGTTCAGGACGCCCGTGGAACTGGCCTCCCCCAGTATCCCACAATGCCCGCGTGACCGCTCTGCTCCCTGTTTGCAACTTGGTGCCCTGCAGACACCCCCCCTCCCCCCCGCTTGGACTCCCAGCCTGGAGAGCTCAAAGCCGCTGAGGGGGTGCTCCGGGAGGGCGCGGAGAAGCATGAACGTGGGACCCTGCTCTCCTGGCACCAGGAACCGGTGTGCTGTGCGGGCGGGTCCCCCTCCCCAGGATTGGTTGTTCCGGCTGCTGTGTGAATGTAAAGAGGTGGCGTGTCGACACACTCACTCCCACACACGCTCCCAGTCTCCCCCACCACACACACACACACACACACACACACACACACACACACACACACACACACGCTCCCTGTCTCACACTCAAACCACCCCCCTCACGTCAGTTGCAAACCGGCTGGCGATGGAAGAGGATACCCAAGGGATGATGCATCCCGTGAGGCTGGACCTGCCCCGTAAGGCTTTGCAAACCCTCCCCAGAGCCCTTTGCGGCCTGTTGCACGGTGCGTAGCTCCCCGCTGGGCTCTACTCTGTGTCCTGCAGGAGCTGCTAGTGGGGCCCCGCTCTGCCGGCAGGTTAACTCGGCAGCGTAACTTGTCAACAAAACGCTGCCGTGTAGACACGACCTTGGCTTTGCTGTACCCGTCTGACCTGCCCCACACCTGGGGATCTGGGAACTCCCGGCCAAGCTGCCTTCCCTGGCTCTGCCAACCCCGGGGCACCGGATTCACCCTGGCGCTCTGACACACTGCGTCTCTGATCGGTACAGGAGTGGGCCAGGCAGCGCCGAGCGCGCAGCGTGAGAGAGGGTGCTGGGGAGCCGCTCAGCCGGGCCCAGCGGGGGGGGGGCACGTACCAGAGAGGGGGGACGGGGGGGACTTACCATGGAGGAGGGGCACAGGAGGGGGGCATGTATGGGGAGGGCATGTATGGGGGGAGACGTATCGGGAAGGAGGGGGACAGGAGGGGGGAACACATACAGGCCAGGGGACATACCATGGAGGAGGGGAACAGGAGGGGGGAACGTACCGGGGAGGGGCTCAGCACCCGGCTCTGCCACAGGTTGGAGGTGAAGTTGTAGATGACGAGGTCGCCCAGCGCAGTGTTCAGGTCCAGCCCTTGGGGAACAGAGCAGCTGTGAGAGGGACTCCCAATGCCTGCCCCTCCCCACTGCACCCCCATCCCCACCCAACCCCCCTCTGTCTCCCCTAACCTCCCTCCCCAACTCCTGCCCCCACTGCATCCCCATCCTGCCCCACCTCCCCTCAACCCCACTGCATCCCCCCCGCACCAGGTCCCCACCCCCCCCAAGGTGGCCCCCCAACCCCTCCCTCGCAGCGGCGGTGTCTCTCACCCCCGAAGATGTATAGCGCCCCGGTGGGGGGCAGGACAGCGCCGGCGGCAGCCGTGCGGGGCCGGAAGTGGGGGTCGGTGGAGCTCACGTTGTACCAGCGCCCGGCGCCCTGGTTCTCGCCCAGCGCCAGGTCACAGGCCTCGCCCACAAAGCCTGGCTGGCACCGGCACCGGTCAGATTCCTGTGGGGACAGACAGATGGACTGAGGGTCCCGGCTCGCAGATCCCCCAGCCCTGGGGTCCTGGCCCTTCCCTCTGGTCACAGGGGAGAGGGAGCAGCGTGGGGGAGAGTCTCACGTACCTGGTGGTGGAGGCAGAGGGGCTCAGGGGTCTCACCTGGTCACAGGCCCCATGGCCCAGGCAGTAGCTGTCGCAGTGGGGCTGGGGGAGCGGTGGGGCTTAGGGGGGCAGCAGGGCTCAGGGTCTCACCTGGTCACAGGCCCCGTGGCCCAGGCAGTAGCTGTCGCAGTGGGGCACAGCGCAGTCAGGCCCCCCCCAGCCAGGCTGACACTGGCACTGGCCGTGGGGCTTGCAGGTGCCGTGGCCGGAGCAGCCGCGGGGGCAGAGCGAGACCCGATAGCTGGCGTTGAAGCCCAGCAGGTTGTAGTTGGCGTCACTGAACAGGTGCAGCAGCATCTGGGGGTGGGGGGGAGATGGGGGTCAAACACATGAGCCCCCCAACCCCCACCTCCCCCCAGATCCCAGTCCCCTCCCAGCCTCCCCACAGACCCAGTAACCCCCCAGTCCCTCAATCTCCCACCTACCCCCCCAGACCCCAGTAACCCCCCAACCTCCCTCCCAGCCCCCCACAGACCCCAGTAACCCCCATCCTCCAAACTCTCCCCAGCCCCAACCTCCCTCCCAGCCCCCCACTTCCCCAACAACCCCTCCCAGCCCCTTCCCCCACTGATCCCAGTACCCTCTCCTGGACTCTCCCCTCGCCTTCCACCATCCCCCCTTCTCACGCTCCAGCCCCTCCCTGCCAAGGGGTCACCTTGCCGGAGGTGGCCTCGAGGGGGGTGGGCAGGGTGCTGCCGCTCAGGCTGGCCAGCAGGGGGCAGCGCGGGGAGTCGCCGTCGTAGACGAAGAGGTAGTCGTAGGTGCACTCCGTGTCCATGAACAGGAAGGTCAAGAGCACGTGGTGCCGGCTGCTGGGGGCTGGGGAGACGGCGTGGGCGGTCAGACACGGGACACCAATGCTGCCCCGTGGGGAGCCCGGCTCCCAGCATGTACCACGGCAACCCCAGGGCTCTGACCCCCCCCACGGGGAGCCCAGCTCCCAGCATGCACCACGGTACCCGTTTTAACCCCCACCCACGGGGAGCCCGGCTCCCAGCATGCACCACGGTGCCCCCCAGGGCTCTGACCTCCCGCCACAGGGAGCACGGCTTCCAGCATGCACCACGGTGCCCCCCAGGGCTCTGACCTCCCGCCACAGGGAGCACGGCTTCCAGCATGCACCACGGTGCCCCCCAGGGCTCTGACCTCCCGCCACAGGGAGCACGGCTCCCAGCATGCACCACGGTGCCCCCCAGGGCTCTGAGCCCCCCAGGCTTTCATTGATTTCCAGGCCAGAACGTACTACTGTGCTCGTGTCGTCCGACCCGCCAGAGACCTGCCCCAAATCCCCCCCGGGGCAGAGCCCCCACAGGCAGCCAGGCAGAACCCTAACGGCCTCAGAGACAGGGGATCCGTGGTCCAATGGGCCATTCCCCTCCCGATGCCCCGTCTGGCCGGGTCCAGCTCCCCGTCCCGGCCATGGCTGTGTCCGCCTTTCGCTGCCGGAGCCAAGAGCCCCCGACCCCGGGTCCCCCCGACCCGCCCTGGGCCCAGCTGAACCGTGGGAGCTCCTGGTGGTTCTGGCTTTGGACCCTCAAATCGTCCTTGGGGCCTGGCACCAGGCGCGGGGCCCCCAGCCCGAGCCCAGAGGGGAGGGCCCCTGCTCGAGGCCCCCGGTGGCATCGCTGGTGCCCCCCGTGTGTGGTTGGTGCCCCACGGGTCCCCCCACCTTCTATCAGCCACTCGCAGTTCCCGTTCACAGAGTAGTTGCCCGGCCCGTCGCTGACGAACCCCTCGGGGCCCCGCAGCACCTGGCGCTGCCCCTTGCAGTCTCCGGCGCCGGCCCAGCGGGCCCCGCTCAGCGCCAGCGCCAGAGCCAGGGCCAGCAGCGGGCCGGGGCTGCGGGAAGGGGGCGCGGCGCCATCCATCGCTGGGCTCAGCGGGCGTCGGGGGGCTCCATGAGCCAACCTTTGCGGGGCAGATGGGGGTCAGGGGTGCGACAATGCGGTGACCCCCCGGGGACAGCCCCGGGAGCCCCCCCAACCCCCACGGCCCCGGCCCCCGGGTGCCCCCCCCAACCCCGGCCCCGGCCCCCCATCCCCCACGGCCCCGGCCCCCCAACCGCCACGGCCCCAACCCCGGCCCCGGCCCCCCATCCCCCCCGGCCCCGGCCCCCCAACCGCCACGGCCCCAACCCCGGCCCCCCAACCGCCACGGCCCCGGCCCCAGCCCCCGGGCGCCCCCCCAACCCCAGCCCCGGCCCCCCAACCGCCACGGCCCCGGCCCCCGGGCGCCACCCCAACCCCGGCCCCGGCCCCCCAACCGCCACGGCCACGGCCCCGGCTCCGGCCCCCCCAACCCCGGCCCCAGCCCCCCAACCTCCACGGCCCCGGCCCCCGGGTGCCCCCCCAACCCCGGCCCCAACCCCACGGCCCCGGCCCCGGTGCCCCCCCAACCCGGCCCCAGCCCCCACGGCCCCGGCCGCGCCCCCCAACCCCGGCCCCAGCCCCCCAACCCCCCCGGCCCCGGGCGCCCCCCCAACCCCAGCCCCGGCCCCGGGCGCCCCCCCAACCCCAGCTCCGACCCCCCAACCCCCTCGGCCCCGGCCCCGGTCCCCGGGCGCCCCCCCAGCCCCAGCCCCCACGGCCCCGGCCCCGGGCGCCCCCAAAGCCGCGCGGGGACCCTGCAGCGATAGGGGGCCCGGAGGCGGGACACTTATGGGGTCTGGGCGGGCCCGGGCGGGCAGGAGGCCCATAGGGGCCGGGGGGTCTATAGGGCCCGGTCTCTCACCCGCTCGCTCTGCCCGTGGCGGACTCCGAGCCGGGAGCAGCGAGACGCGAGGCCAGAGCGGTGCGCGGAACCATAGAGCGGGCGGGGCTGCGCGGCGGGAGGGGCCCGGCCCGGCCGCTCTGGGCTCCCGTCTCGCTGGTTCCGCCCCGAGCTGGTGCGGCAGGGCGCTCCGCCGGAGGAGAAACAGGCCCCGCCCCCATCAGCCCCGCCCCTTCCCCCCGCTCAGTCATACACACGTCACCGATAATTCCCGGTCGGTCACAGCCCCGGTCCCCCCACGGGACGTTAACTCTGAAGCCTACTGACAGCCGCGGGCTGTTACCTCTGGGCCACCCTGCGGACAGCCCGCCCCCGACCTACAACCGGCCCCTACTCCCCGCCCACCTACAACTGGCCCCTGCTCCCCCTCGACCTACAACCAGCCCCTGCTCCTCCCCACCCTTCCCAGCCCCAGCCCCAGCTCCACACACACTCCAGGCCTCCATCTCCCAAACACACCGGGCCCCTGCCCCCGTGCCCCACACACTCTGGGCCCCTGTCCCCCCACACACACCCTGGACCCTGCACCCCACACACTCCGGGCCCCTGCCCCCGCCCTACCCCACACACACTCTGGGCCCCCACCCTACACACACTCTGGGCCCCTGCCCCCACCCCACACACACCCTGGGCCCCCACCCTACACACACTCCACAGTCCAATAGAAACACAAGAATCCTCTTTATTTTGGCAAAAACAACTCCAGAAATTTCGGCGCCAGAATCTGTGGCACAGAAGTGGGGGTGGGGGAAGGGCTGGGGGGCAATGTCCTTGGGGGGCACAGGGAACTTGGGGAGGGGGTTGACTGGGGTGGGAGGACAGGTAGCCTGGGTATGGGAGGGAATGGTAACAAGAGCACTGCCCCCCCACACACTCGATAGGCGCCAGGGGAGGGGTGGGTGGGGGTTGGGTCCCCAGCCGATGCTCACGGTGGGGGGGAGAGAGGGCTCCCAGCCCTGTTGTGGGGATCAACCCCCATGTTCATTCAGTCCCAGCCCCCCCACACTGTGGGGGGAAGGGGAGCTGGGACACTCCCATGGGAGGCCACTCACCCCCCACTCCAGCCCCATCAGCGCGCTGGGGGCAGCCGTGCTGGGGGGGCCCCGTGGGGTCACTGAGGCAGGAGGCTGGGGGCCATGAGGGAGGCATGAAGGAGCTACCCAGGAGGAAGGGGTTACATGGATGGGGGGGGGCCTGTAGCGGTCCGGCCCCCTCAGTCTGCAGCGGCTGGGGCAGACTACGGGGGATGGGCCCCTAGACGGGCCGTGCACCCCCGTGTGCATGCTGAAGTACTCGGTGTAGCCGCTGGGGGGGTGCAGCTGGGGGGCCTGTAGCTGGTATGGGGGGGGCTGGCTCTCACCCCCCAGGGGGGGTTTCAGCAGCACATGGGGCCTGCTGAGCTCTGACGTCATCCGCTCCGTCGGCGTCTCCTCCACCTGCTCACGTGCCTGCGGGCAGAGCCGAGGGGTCAGTGCCGGGGGCGCAAGCCTGAGTATACAGGGACCCCTCCCTTGGCGCTGGGACGCGGTCCCTCTGGGGCAGGGCAGGGGCTGGTTACTGGGGACCCCTCGGCCAGCACTGGGACAGAGCCCCTCTGGGGCGGGGCAGGTTACCGGGGACTCCTCTGGGGCGGGGCAGGGGCTGGTCACTGGAGACCCCTCTGGGGCGGGGCAGGGGCTGGTGATACAGGGACCCCTCGGCCAGCACTGGGACAGAGCCCCTCTGGGGCAGGGCAGGTTACCGGGGACCCCTCTGGGGCAGGGCAGGTTACCGGGGACTCCTCTGGGGCGGGGCAGGGGCTGGTTACTGGGGACCCCTCGGCCAGCACTGGGACAGAGCCCCTCTGGGGCGGGGCAGGTTACCGGGGACCCCTTTGGGGAGGGGCAGGGGGCTGGTCACTGGGGACCCCTCTGGGGCAGGGCAGGGGCTGGTTATACAGGGACCCCTCGGCCAGCACTGGGACGGAACCCCTCTGGGGCGGGGCAGGTTAACGGGGACCTCTCTGGGGTGGGGCAGGGGGCTGGCTATACAGGGGGTGTGACAAACTGTGAATGTTCTTAATTTTTTCTCTGAATACTTTGTGCGTGCCTCAGTTTCCCCATGTATTGCTTATGTATCTGGGCGGGGGAGGGGGAGATACAGGTGTGTGACCCTGCGGAGATCCCTGGAGGGCAGGTGTAAATACCTGGGGCACAGAATGGTGGACACCCTGTAACCTAGCAACCGACCCCCCCATCAGGTGTTGGGAACAAAGAGACCAGGTGACCTTTTGCCTGCGGAAAGGGACAAAGGAGGAGGGGGGGCTACAGAGGGTGGGAAGCTGGGCTGGGGGAAACTGGTCAGTCTCCTGGCTTGGGGTGGGGGGGCTGGAGCCCAGGGCTCTGGATTCCTGCCCCAGCCCCTGCCCCCCGGCTGGACTTTGCTGCAGGTCCCTGGTCAGAAGCTCTGTTCTACGCAGGGTTCCCCCCAACTAATAACCCGGGGCGACCAGGGGGCTGAACGCTCCCCGTGGTCGGACCCAGGAGGCCCCAAAGCCGACAGGCTCTTGGCCCTGGTGACAGTGGCCCTGAGGGGAGACGCTGCCCCAGAGTCCTGCATGAGCCTCATTCGGAGCCGTTCCAGAGCCCCGAGCCTGCGACCCCGTGATGGGGGCGCCCCTCACCCAGCGCCGGGATGTGGCCCCTCTAGGGCAGGGCAGAGACCGGTTATCCAGGGACCCCCAGGGCAGGGTGCCAGGTGGACAGGGACAGGGGCTGTTTGCACAGGACCCCTGGTTTGGGGCAGGTTATCTGGAGACCTCCAGGGCGGGGCCAGTTATCCAGGGAACCCCAGGGCGGGGCAGCGGGCCGGGTAGACAGGGATGCCCAGGGTAGGGGGCCGGGTAAACAGGGACAGGGACAGGGGCTGTTTGCACACGACCGCTGGTTTGGGGCAGGTTATCCAGAGAACCCCCAAGGTGGGACCGGTTATCCAGGGACCCCTGGGGCAGGGGGCCGGGTAGACAGGGAGAGGGACAAGCAGGGCAGGGGCTGTTTGCCCAGCCCCATCTCTCACGTTGGTGGCACCCCCCACCGGGCCCTGGGGGATGGAGAAGAGCTCGGTGAAGTTGGGGACGGAGTCGCTGATGAAGGTCACGTTGCCGTAGACGTGGTGGGGGAACTTGGTGCCGGGCGCCCCCTCCTCCACGATGCCGATCTGTGAGGTGCGCACATGGTACGGGAAGTTCTTGTTGGCAGCCGAGGGGCGTGTCATGATCTGTGGGGGGAGGAGGAATGTGATGAAGTGGGACTGTTCTTAATATTTCCTCTGAATATTGTAGCGGTGCCTCAGTTTCCCCTAGGCAGTTCTTACGTCTCTAGGTGGTGGGATAAGGGGGTGTAATTGTTGCAGAGCAAAGGGCCAGGGTACATAAAGGGCCACTCCGTCTCCTGGCCAGTGATGGCCTGGGCCTTCCCCCCGCAAGGTGAGAGCTAAAGGGTTGGAGAACAAAGGAATCAGGTGCCCTCCTGGCCCAGGAAAGGACAAAGCTGAGAGCGGGGGGGGGGGGTCTGGAGTGGGAGGCAGTTTGGGCTGGCTGGGGACGTGGAGTGAAGTGCAGACGGGGTTGTCTGGCTCACTGCCCCCCAAAATGGACCCAGCTGTGGGGTCCTGTTCTCTGCACCTACAAGCTCTGTTTTAGACCATGTTCCTGTCGTCTAATAAACCTCCGTTTTACTGGCTGGCTGAGAGTCACGTCTGACTGCGAAGTTGGGGGGCAGGACCCTCTGGCCCCCCCAGGATCCCACCTGGGCGGACTCGCTGTGGGAAGCACACGGAGGGGCAGAGGATGCTGGATGCTCCGAGTCAGACCCAGGAAGGGGGGAGCCGGGTGAGCTTTTTTGCCCTGCAGACAGGCTGCTCCCAGAGAGGAGACTTCACCAGAGTCCAGACTGGTTTTGTAGGGAGCAGTTCCCGAGTATTGCCCGGTGACTCCGTGACAAGAGGTCAGCGCTGGGGAGCACGGCAGAGCCCCTGGGACCCCCGCCCTCCGCCAGTCAGGAGCCCGGAGCATGCTGGGGGCAGGGGGGCTCACCAGGGAAAGACACTTACCTGTTACCTGACCGGTGTTCTGCGAGATGCATCGCTCACGTCCACTCCGTGTTAGGGGTGCGCTCCCCGCTGGCACTGGTGCCGGACATTTTCTCTCCGCGGTGTCTGTCGGGGACCAGCTCTGGCACCCTCTGGAGCAGCGCCCGCATGGCGTGGTATAAGGGGCCCCGCCGGCTCCCTCCACTCTCGGTTCCTTCTTGCCGGGAACTCTGACAGCGGGGCAGGAGGGCGGGTTGTGGAATGGACGTGAGCAGCATCGCGAAGGACGCCAGGCACGGAACAGGTAACTTTCCCCCGTGCTCGCTCATGTCCATTCTGGGTTAGCTGACTCCCAAGCAGTGCCGCCACGGTGGGTAGAGCTCATGGACGTGTGGATTACAACACACCTCTGCCGCGCCCAGCATCGGCCCTGGCCTGCTGGGTGACGGCGTAATGCACCGGGAACATGTGAACCGAGGACCACGACGCGACCCTGCCAACGTCCTGGATGGGGATGTGCGCCAAGGAGACCCCCCAAGGACGCTTTCGCTCTGGTTGAGTGGCCTTTCACTGACGGCGGCAGCTGGACCCGGGCCTGCCCATAACGGGTACGGATGCAGGAGGTGATCCAGTTGGAGATCCTCTGCGAGGACGCCAGGAGCCCCTTCCTCCCGCCTGCTGTCGCCATGAAGAGCTGGGTCGGCCTGCGGAAGGGCTTGGTACATGCCAGGGCATGATTGGCGTCCAGGGCATCCAGGTTCCTCTCCTCAGCATGCAAGCACGGCTGGGACAGAACACCAGCAGGAAGATGTCCTGGCTGGTGTGGCGAGAGGACACCTCCTTTGGCAGGAGGCCGGGGGGGTCACAGTTGCTCCGTGTCCTTGCAGAACAGCGTATACAGCGGCTCCGAGGTCCTGGTTTCAGCTCTGGCCCTTGTCTCCTGATGTCACTGCCACAGGGAAGGCGACGTCTCACAACAGCTGAAGCCCCTAGGCTGGGAGGCCTGTGAGCTGGCGAGGGCCAGAGCGAGGTCCCATTGAGAGACCAGGTTCCGAACCGCTGGGAAGAGCTTCTGTAGGCCCCGTAGGAGCCTGACCGACCTCTCTTGGGAGAACACCGATTTCCCCGGACGCGTGGGTGAAAGGCCGAGATGGCCACTAGACCAACCTTGATGGAAGACAGGGCTAGGCCCTGGTTCTTTGGGTGGAGCAGGCAGCCTAGGATGGGTGCGTGGGGGAGAACTTTGTGCACTCTGCCGGGCAAGTCTCTCGAGGGGAAGGCTTTCTAGTCTCCTGGGGGACCTGCCCCTCCCTAGAGAAGGTCCGTTCCTCTGGGTTCAGCCACGCAGCATCCACGCCGCAAGGCGGACGGAGGCGAGGTTTGGGTGCAGGAAACAGCCGTGATCCTGCGACAGGAGGTCTGGGCAGCTGGGCGGTGACCGGGGGCAGCTACTGCCAGATCCGTCAGCGCGCCGAAGCAGCATGGGCACGGCCATGCTGGGGCGACCATGACGACCTGTGCTCTGTCCCTCTTGATCTTTGA